>NC_056725.1:144276288-144576288 GCF_019279795.1 Protopterus annectens
TGTTTCTAATCAAATTAGCCCAAGGCTCCATTACTAAAGTGAATAATAGTGGAGAAAGTGGACATCCTTGCTTTGTACCTTTAAGAATGGGTATTTGTTGTGAAACATATGTTCCTACCTTAATATAAGCCAGCGTTCCTTTGTATAAATGCTCAATTAAATTTACAAATGCATCAGAAAAGTTTGTGCATTTCAGTAAGGTAAACAGATAGTCCCAACTTACTGAATCAAATGCTGAACCTATATCAAGACTAATAAGTGTTAAATCTTTCTTTTTCCTATTTGCAAAATCAATTAATGTTAAAGTTCTTCTTATATTATCAAAAGTATTTCTATTTACAATGAAGCCCGTCTGATCTATATCTATAATGCCGGGATGATTGTCTTCAATCTATCAGCAAAAATACTCATAAACATTTTATAATCAACATTAAGTAATGAGATGGGTCGATATGAAGAACATCTAGTTGGATCTTTATTAGGTTTTAAAATTGGTGAAATAAATGTATATTGCCAAGATGGGGGGGGTTATTAACTCAGTTTGGGCCAAAATAAAAACCTTATGTATTAATGAATATGTAGTTTTAGAAAGGATTTTATATATCTCTGGTATAATACCATCATTACCCGGTGCTTTGTTTGATTTAAGCTTATTTATTTGTGTAATAACTTCTGTATATGAAATACTCTTGTCCAATAGTTTAATTTGTTGTTTATTAAGCTTTTTATTCATGTTTGTGGTTATAAACTCCTTTATTTTATCTTTAGGTTCCATGTTAATGTTGTTATGGTTAATCTTGTGAACGTGATTTCTAAATTCATCCAGTATTTCTGGTATACTAGAAACATTCTTCTTTTTCCTTAGAGAAAAGATTTATTTGATATGGTTTTGTTTATTCAATCGTTTTGTTTTATTTTTAAGTCTATGTAAGTATTTGGGGCTTATTGAATAAGACAAAAACTTGTATTTCTCTAAAGTTATTTTAACTTTATGAGTTAAAATTTCTTTGTATTTCTCATTTAGTTTGTTTATTTCTTCAATAACTTTCTTGTCCATAATATTTTCTTTATTATTATGTTTATAAGAGTCTAATTTACTTTGAATATCTAACAATTCCTTATCCCAAGATTTCCTTTTATTATTATACCATCTGATACTTTGTCCATATAGATATGATTTTAAGGCATCCTAAACATAGACAATGGAGACTTCAGGAGTATTATTTATGTCTAGAAAATGTTGTACTTCTGAAAGTATATATTCTTTATAGTCTTTTAGCTGAGTTAAGTATGCTGGTATCCTTTTGATCTGAACATTATGAGTATTTTTATCATGAATTCAAAACAATTGAATTATGATCAGATATAGGACATGAAATGATTTTGGAATTAATTAAATCTGTTACCATCTGGTTAGAAATAAAGACCCTATCTATTTTTGAATAAGTTTTGTATCTGTTAGAAAAAAGGTGTATGGTAATGATTTTGAATCTATCTGATTATTAATATCATTCAAATGATAAGAATTAGCAAAATCATTTAAATGTTTTGCATTAGATGTAATTCTTCTTTTCCTTATAGTGGTAGTATCACTTTCATGTAGTATACAATTAAAATCACCAGCTAAAATAATATCCCCTATAGAGAATGATATGATCTTATCAATATGATGTTTCACTGTATTAATACCAATTCCAGGTATCCAATATACATTAATTAAAGTGTAAGTCTTCCCATTAATTTGTATTGTAACCATACAAAACATTCCTTTGTCATCCTGAAAAGACTTAATGGTTTTAGGAATGGGCATACTTTTATTCCATAAAATAGCCACTCCTCTTTTTTCTGAGTGTGCTCTGAACTAACCAATACTGTATACTTATTAGTGGCTAGTTTATTAATATCTTTTTTCAAGAGATGGGTTTCTTGCAGGAAGACTAGATTGGCCTTGTGTAAATTAATGTATCTTATTAGGCTTGCCCTTTTACACGGATTATTCAATCCATTAATGTTTAAAGAAATTCCTTTTAAAGATGTCATTTGGCATTTTTAAAACTCAAGAATCTTATGATCAAAATAACAAATAACAAGATAAATAATGTTACATCTCCTCTTTTAGGTGTACCTTTAAATATAGCTGTATTTAATAAATCTCTTATGGGATTTTGTATAGGATTCAATTTTGTTTGTAGTGACAATGAGTATACAAAATATATTGTGGATGTCAAAACTATATACATATAACAATGAACAAGTGAAAATAATGTAAGGATTAAACCTTGCATCCAGCCTGGAGTTGAAAACTCCAACTTAGAGTAGTATTTACTACTCAAGTTAACCCCTACCCTAAGCAGCAGTACCTCAGCTACCACCTTATCAATTTAATACTAGTTATATTTAACTGAGGTTAACAGTTTTCAATTCAATTATCTATCAAGACAAAACTACACATTTGGTAAAACAGCATCATATAAACTAAAATAAACTTTTTTTTTTTTAAACTGTTCATACTACTATATAGATCTATGTAATATATAACACTTGTATTCAAATAGCATTCAAATAATCTTGATGTTAGAAATCAAGAGGAGAGAAAATTAGGTTCTAACATTCATTTAAATCAAAAACTTTGGCTAATATGATTCAGACATTACATATATTAAGATGCATCTATTTTCTGTCATGTGAATACTATTAACAGCTTCCAAAAAAAAAAAAATCTTGAATTGTTTGTATATGAGCATTTACTTAAACTCATTATTGTCAATAGAGTAAAATATTGTATTCATAAAAATTATTATAAATCATATTGCATAGTTATGCAAATTCTCAGAAACACTTGCATTATTAAAAAAAAAAAAAAAAAAAAAAAAAGCCATCACACACATACACACAGACACACACACACATACATACACATACACACACACACACACACACACACATATATATATATATATATATATATATATATATATATATATATATCTGATCTCACTGAGTTATGTCATTGTTGAGCACTATCCTACTTGCTGTCCCTAGAATAAATCTGTCTGCTTTATAGAAAATAATGCACAGCAAACACATTTTAGTAACCAGATTTTACAATCATGCTAACCTACTGCTTTAAAATATATCACATGACATTTCTTCCAGAATAGAATTATAAAATTGTTTATGCTTGTCAATCAGATGAATTAAATGAATTATAATAAAGTATATGTTTGGAACAGAAGTTTTAACACAGATTATTATGCTGCTGTTAAGTAGATTTTCAAAAACATTTAAATAAATGTTTCATTTTCTATGCCTTCTAAAATAAGACATTTACTTACTACAAGAAACTACATCATTTAAACTCATTATAACTGACATTTTATGAATAGAGTATTTTTCCTGAATCTGTGGTGTGTCAGTATGATAACTAGGTCAGAGGTTATACTAACTGCTTTCAGTTTCTCTGTGAGAATTCTGTGAGTTGAAGCTTTTGAAGTAGTTCATGGACACTGTGCATGAGACAGCCCACATCCCAGATTGTCTCCCTTAACATTTTGGCGGAAAACTTATTAAAACTTGTGGCAAACATTCATTTTGTCAATAGAGTAAAATATTGTATTCATAGAAATTATTATAAATCATATTGGATAGTTATGCAGATTCTCAGAAACACTTGCATTATTATATAAAGAAAAAAAAGCCATCACACTCACACACACACATACACATACATACACACACACACACACACACACACACACACACACACACACACACACACACACACACACACACACACACACACACACACACACACACACACACATATATATATATATATATATATATATATATATATATATATATATCTGATCTCACTGAGTTGTGTCTTTGTTGAGCACTATCCTACTTGCTGTCCCTAGAATAAATCTGTCTGCTTTATACAAAATAATGCACAGCAAACACATTTTAGTAACCAGATTTTACAATCATGCTAACCTACTGCTTTAAAATATATCACATGACATTTCTTCCAGAATAGAGTTATAAGATTATTTATGCTTGTCAATCAGATGAATTAAATGAGTTATAGTAAAGTATATGTTTGGAACACAAATTTTTAACACAGATTATTATGCTGCTGTTAAGTAGATTTTCAAAAACATTTAAATAAATGTTTCATTTTCTATGCCTTCTAAAATAAGACATTAACTTACTACAAGAAACTACATCATTTAGACTCATTATAACTGGCATATTTTATGAATAGAGTATTTTTCCTGAATCTGTGGTGTGTCAGTGTGATAACTATGTCAAAGGTTATACTAACTGCTTTCAGTTTCTCTGTGAGAATTCTGTGAGTTGAAGCTTTTGAAGTAGTTCATGGACACTGTGCATGAGACAGCCCACATCTCAGATTGTCTCTCTTAACATTTTGGCGGGAAACTTATTAAAAACTAGTGACAAACATTCATTTAGCAGTGTAAATGCATCTAAACATGACAAAACCTTCACAATGTATTCCACAGATCATTACAGCCTCTATGTAAGTGAAATTAAGCCCAAAATTACCAACAAGCAATAAAACTCAACATTCTTCTCCCAACTCAATTTTCATACAAATCCTATTATTCACTGTGCCCACACAATCAAAAGCATTTCTATATATTAATAAAGAAAAGAAAAAGAGAGTAGAAAATAAAAGGGAGTGAGGCAGAAATAAAAAATGTAAGAGAAAGCTGTAAGAAGTATATACAATGGAATGTTACTTACTGTTTATATTAACAGAGTTAAAAATAAAACATATTATTTATTCTTATTTAGTTCTGATTATTATTAGTTAAAGCATAGCAGATTATTTACAAACAGGCATAAGCAGTATAATCAAGAAAGTATAATTAGAAATAGCATTTGAAGAACTTATAAAAACTTTTACAAGGAATAAATATGTTATTATTCTATTAATGATATTTTCATTACTGTTCTCTCCCTGCCCTCCCCCACCCTTTACCCACTACATAATCTAAATAGAATGTCATTGTTTAAACAAAGAAAATAATAAAAGGAGAAGGAAAAAAAAGGTAAAGATAAAAAATGTATCAAATTACTAACCTTACTTCTTTTCAGAAAGAGAAACAAATTGAATCACAGCTTGCCATTAAATCTTCAGGTATTTTGACTGGTTATGAAACAAAACATGTCTTTGCACATAGAGAATAACTTTGATTAAATCTTTTCCAAAATATTTGTGGCTTTCTGGAAATGCAGGAACTATATTCAAAAGATTAATAATGAACTAAAATGATGAGAGAGAAAAAAAACATATAACAAATCATTTGTTTTTTAGTCTCTTCTTCTTCTCTGAAGTCTTCCACGAAGCTTCAGTTGCCAGTCTCTTTAATGAAGAACTAGCCCATTCCATTTCTTCTATTTTATCCAAAATCCTTTTTTCTTTGACAAACAGTAAAGCAGAGTCTAAATCATCGAAAACCTTAGGACCATCAGGAAGGAAGATTTTAAGCTTGGCAGGAAACAGAAGGTATGTTTTAAACTGTGCTTTTTTAAGCTCCCTTATTAGTGGCAGAAAAACTTTTCTTTTAGCTATTACCATGGAAGAATAGTCATTGTCAAAACGCACAGTTGTCTCATTAATCCTAACAGGAGCTTTAGTCCAAGCAGATTTAAGAACCATCTCTTTATCAAAAGATGATAGAAATCTAACTATAACTGATCTAGGATATTTTTTGTTAAAGTTAATATTAGCTATAGATCTATGTGCTCTTTCGATACCAAAAGAGAATGCTTCTGGTAAGTCTAAAGTTTTAGGGAGCCAAGTTGTTAAAAAAGAAGTAATATTGTTGCCTTCAATATTTTCTGGCAGTCCAAAAATCCTAATGTTATTGCGCCTAGATCTATTTTCCAGGTCATCCAGCTTTGTTTGTAAATGTGTATTTTGTTTCAGCAGAAACTCAATGTTGATTTCCTCTTCTTGGATTCTATTTTCCATGTCATTCACAGCTTCTTCTATGCCTGTCATCTGGTTCTTCTGCTGTTGCAGGTCTGTATGTAACAGGTCTATTTGTTTTGTAGTTTTTTCTATGAAGGTGTCTATTTTAGTATCCATTTTATCCATTTTATCAGTTCTTTCTTGATGCTGGAGTCTTGAGAATTTGTCTTACTGGAACTCATTTCAGACTGATAAATTGACAGGAAAATTTCCACAGTGATTTCTGACAGGAATATTGTTAAGATTTCCTTTCTTTTTTAGATATAGTTCAAGAACTATATAAAACAAACGTATTTAGAAAGAAAATTACTTCAAAAATTAATTTTTTAAGTAATTAATTCCTGTCAGTGTAATGAAATTGGTGGAGCTGAAGAAATCTGCTGCTATCCTGTGTTCATCCTTGGCCACGCCCCCGACATTCCCAGAATCTGACTATCAACTGTCCCTATTTTTGAAGAACATTCCAATTTTCAGGCCCAATTTACCCCTGCAAATGATGTTCCTATTTTTGAAGGTGTGTTCCTATGATTTATGCCTTTACACATTTTTTTGAATCTCACTTAATCAATCATGATTTGTGAAGGTGTTTAATGCATAGAAAACTAAACTACATATCTAACATACTAGTAGCACCAATATTTTCAAGCAAGACGCCACCATCTTTCATCTCCCTTTTTCAGAAGCAAAATAAATGACCTTGAGGAGTAGAATATGGCAATGCAGTTTATTAAAGTATAGAGAGTTTACACTGTATCTTTGATGTGCTTATGTTTCTCTGTCATTATTGTCAGTCTGGGTAGTATCCCACATTCCTATTTAAAGCAGGAAGAGTTATGAGCTATTTGGTATTCAAATTGTATGCTACCTAGATGTTCAGATGTCCAGATTTTTCCTGCATGTTCATACTTTTCAAGGACCTTAGTACCTATTTTCAGTGTCTAAGAGGAATGCCAGTAATAGTTGTCAGGGCTTGAGATTTTACATGCTAGGTTACCAAGGTTCTTGTCTAGGTAATAACCTACTGGAATTTTTTTGGATTTGCTGATTCTTTAAACAGCATTTTTCTCATATTACCCATTATTGTGAGTTCAAGTTAGTGAAAATGTAAGGCCAGAGATGCAGCCTGTAACTTAATTTCAGATAATGTAACTTTTAGCTCCATATCAGGGAAAACTATTGTCATTTCCTGTGTTGGCTGGCGTCAAAGGTAACCTTTTTTCAGTTAAAGTTGATTGCTCCAGAACAGCAGATAACTTTGATCAATGCATCACATTTTGTGCAATATATATGAAAAATGTTTTTTTTTTAACTTCACTTCAGATACACACTGATTTTGGATGCTTCTTCTTCTTTTAATGCTGAGGGGCCTAGAAGATATCCTCCTATTTTACAAACCATGAGACTTAGTGCTGCTCCATTTCTGGAGACCATATTTGAAGAGGGATGTAAGGACCATATGGTGAGTGCAGCTAGAAAATAGTATTGAGCAATGTTTGTGTGGATTTATAAATTGAATATACGGCATAGTCTGCATCCCTATAACACAACAGGGATGTGAAAGAGTGTGTATCTACAGCATCCAAATGAGAAGATGTGAACTTGAGAGGGAAATAGCAAGCAGTAGGGAGCATGGATGGTGTATGCTGGAGAGAGGCAAAGTGAAGCATTGCTTGGCAGTATACAACTCAATGCAATGCATTGAACGTCTGTGTGTTTTTCTTTACTGCAGTTGTCCTGCCTTTGAATGTACAGAATTCAGATGAGTCATCATGCTAGCTTTGCATGGTACAAAATGTGGAGCTAGTTGACAACATAGGTAGGAGTGTGGACACTACCTTTCATATCAGCAGTGATGATGTCTGTGTTGGTGTTGCTGTAGGCGGTATTGTGAAGGAAAATCAATAGAAGAGCACTGGCAGGACACATCTCCCTTTTTGGTTTTCATGCCTTCTGTGATTATTAAATTATACTCAGTTGTATAAAACAACACAATGTAGAGCATCTGATGGCAGAATGAAATCACCTCTGGTGCTTTCTAAACTGAGCTGCACAAAGTAGGGCTTTTATCCCATTATTAAGTTGAACCTGGTACACTGCAAAATCAGCCGCTTAAACTATCTGTCAAGTGCCAGTAATAAATTAAGTCCAATGGTCTTTAATCACAGAATGTAAAACAGCTTAAGTCAGTATTAAGCCAAACCAAATGCACAACATACTCAGCTGCACAAATTAGGGTATCTTATGACTGATTTAACAATAATGAAATATGCTACAATTTTACCCATGAAAACCTCATCCCAAGATTACTGTCTTAACGTCTACTAGCCAAGTACTTATTTTTATTTTATTAATATATCTTTAGTCACTAAAGTTTAGTTCCAGAAGACAATATTCAACAATGACAATTGTTCTTACTGTCCTTCTTCCCACATGATAGTAAAACCTCTGTTTGCCCTTTCAGTTTGCTTATTTTTGCCATTCTTTATATCCCCTTTACCCTTATTTATAACTGCTTGGCATTTGATTCCATTCCCAGTTCTCACCTAGTCATCATTTTACTCCCAGTACCAGTTACAGCATACCTGCTTTCAGACTTCATAGGTTCATAGGTTCATAGGTAAGTACTAGGCTATCGGCCCTAGGGCTTATATTAGCCTAGCCAAACAAGATTCCCTGGCTTTTGCCACCCAAGAAAATTATTTTCCTGTGCCCCTGTAGAGCAGAGCCACAGAAGTGATCCCTTGGGTGAATTTCCTGTTTCCCATCTAATTGTCAAGATTTCTCTTAAAGAGGGCTAATGAGGAGCTCTGTTGACATGAACAGGTAGCCTGTTCCAGAGCATGAGACGTCTCTGGGACAGGAATCTATCCCTCCAGCATGTTCTGTTTATTGGCATTTCTTTAAGTGTAGCATGTCCATCAGATCTGGGTTAGACATAGCTTTGTATGTTAGGCAGAGGTTGCCTCTGAGTAGGCGATATGTGACGGAATAGAGCTGGAGTTTTTTGAGATGGTCTGCATATGGCATCTGTTTGAGGCCTGTAATCCTCTTAATGAGGTATTTCTGCGGCCTTTCTAGTTGGTGAAGATGTCTTGCGAGGTACATGCCAAAAGGGGTGTTGTACTGTATAATGGGTCTGATGAGAGATGACTAGAGAGGAACAATGACCTCTCTTTTTCTGGAGGAGAACCCCTTTGTGATGAGGTGTGCCACATAGAAGGATTTCCTGACTACTGTGGTGACATGATTATCAAAGGAGAGATTACTGTCCACCTGTATCCAAAGGACTCTTATCACACTTTCCGTGTTTAGTAGGCTACCGCCTATGTGGTAGTTTATGAGTACAGTGTTTTTCCCAAAGGGGATGACAATGCACTTCTTGGCATTGAGCTTTATGCCATGACTTTGACACCAAGCATCAGTCTCAGTGAGGCCTTTTTGTAGAATGTCCACATCCTTAGGTGAATCTGTTATGGCTCCTAGTTTGCTGTCATCTGTGAATTTCAATAGCCAGAGGCCAGCTGTATTAGCTTGGACTTTAGAGAAGTAGACACCAAACAGGAGAGGACACAGGACTAAACACTGTGGTAGTCCGCTTGTCACTGGTCTGAAGACAGATTTGGAATTGGCTACTTTCACTTTGTGGGTTCTGTCAGAGAGCCAGTTGGCCACCCATCTTGTGACATAGGGATTTATACCCAGTCCAGTGAGCTTATCTATAATGCCAGAGTGGGGGATGGTGCCGAAAGCCTTGGCGAGGTCAAGATAGGCTGTGTGCACCACCTTACCCTCATCCACGGCTCTGGTGATTGCTTTGAAGAAGTCAATCAGGTTTAGGAGGCATGATCTACCTTTTACAAACCCAAACTGAGTGGGGTCCAGAGTTTTGCAAAAGTTTTCTCAAGCAGCACTTCTACAGACTTTCTCAGTCCACAGATCCCATTTTAAATCAATTCTCATTTTGGCAGTCCATTGTGGCATCACTTGGATATAACTTCAGAATGAAGCTTTAAAAAATAAAAATTTAAACCCTTTAAGGCTGACAGCCCACCTGTCACATTTGAGCCAACTGCTAGTATATATTAAAACAACACACAATTTAAAATATTTATAGAGGGGGGTCTTCACCCATCACACTCGCATGTAAGAATTGTGTCCCTACATTCCTTTTACTACTTTTACTTTAATATTCAAGCTCAAATAATTTCATTTCATTGCATTGGCAACATTGTTATACCTGTTCCTTTAATTAAAGGCTACATAACAAAGCCTGTTGCTGTAAAAGGTATTTGTAATGTATTAACATTCAGACAACTATATATGTTTGGATAAGTAGTCTCAGAAAAATGCATTCTGGATAAGTCAGAATATGATCAGTTCCACACCAGTTACATTAAAAAGCTTCAACTCATAACATTATTAACACACATTGCTACCACTTAATCTCTTTACCAACTGAATGATTGCTTTATATCACTTCCTTCTTTTATAAAGTATTGTCAGATTATCTTTGGTGCCTTCCTGTACCTTACTGGCTGTAACTCACATCTATGTAGAAGTACATGCATTAATAATTCATCCAATTAATAATTCATTCAAATGAATTCTTTCAACATTGATTTGCATCTTTGCTTTCAGAAAAATTGTTCCCACTTATGCAGACCATCACAAATTTATGTCCACTCAGTACTAATGAAGGAAGGATTTTAATCAATCAATTTTCCTATTAACCAGTTCTGCATAAAACTCAGTATATCCTACTTTCTAACTTTCCCTCATTTTTGTCTGTATTTGGGATTTCAAACTCCAGGCCCCATATGGTGCCCAAGAATGTATCTAATGGCCCAGGGAATCATGTTGCCTTATTATGACAATCTGGCCTGCCAAATATTACATTGCTTTATTTCTAAGTTGGAGGTACTAAAAATTGATGAAGATCACCAACAGTTTGTAACTTTCATTCTGGAGTTCATTGGTGACTCTTTTATGCATATGGATCTGTAGTTTGTTTTATGGTTATTCTAGGTTTGCAAGCAAATCAGAATAATTGATTCCATGCTACAGTAAGAAACTATCCTATATGCACAATACTTTTTTGAGTTAAGAAAGAAACCTGAGGATCAACAATTACACCGATCTCTTGACTTCGCATGACTACAAGGTTTTGCATGAGCAAGTTAGACTACATTAATACTGCCATTATTTTTATTCATTCATACGTATACATTTGAAATTCACATTGGCTATTACAGGCATAGGGCAATCTATGCATGAAAGTGATTGATTCCTTGGCTTGGCAGGACTTCAAGTTGTTTGTGTGAATAGATTGGAGTATGCTAGTGTGGCCATTTTTTAATTGATCACAGGCATCTGAAGTACACAGTGCATTTGGTGGGCATAGTTCAGTCTGCACATGAAAGTGAAAGACCTCTAGGCTTGACAGCACTACATGGTTTTGTGTTAGTAACTTGAAATAAATTAGCATGGCCAATGTTATTTTACTTGCTTAGATGCCATTTAGACATCTAAAGTCTGCAGTGGCTCTTGCTGATATGAGGCAGTTTTTACATGGAAGTGACTGATCCCTTGCCTTGGCAGGACTACAAATTTTTGTAAGCAAGTTGGAATATGTTCCTATGGTCACTATTATTTTGGACTTAATCACAGTTAAATATCTGAAGTATACAGTGGTTATCATAGGTACAGAGTAATATGTGCATTGATGTGACTGTTACATTCAGCTGCATGGCAGTCTTTTGCTGGAAGAGAGCTTTAGTAATTTAGCTGCTAAGTACATACATTAGTAAATTAATTTTTAAAATTGTAATTTTGTATTTATCTTTTGTTGACCAGATTAGTCCCACTAGGGTAATAGCCTCTTCTCAGGAGAGACCTGAGAAGGTATTTATTCTACTAGGGGAAATTTGGTCAAGGCATCACCTAGCTTACCTTACTCTTTGGAGCTGCTAGATGGCACCAGAGAGATGCTACAGAAGCAAGGAAGAGGCTTAAGGGAAGCAGCCACATGGAGGAGAAGAGAAAAGCTATGAAAAGTTTAAAGATGGAGAGTGAGAATCTGAATAAAATGTTTTCCAATATGAAGCTTCAGAATGTAACTAAAGATTCCTGTGTAGTGGATATTGCAAATGAGCAGAGCTTGTTCAGCTGTCTCCATGGAGAAGGAAGTCAGCAAGTCTGTTGAAGCAGTGCAGGTAACAGAACTGATGTAAGGAAGGAATGCAGATGATGTTCTGTTAATAATGGAGCAGGACAATCCAGGTGACAGTTCTGCTGTTACATGGGGTGAGATGACAGGTAACTTTTTCAGAAGTGCTGAGGATGGTGATGTGAAAAACTAACCAGGTAATGGGGTGGCAAATAATGCAGCAGTTTAAACTTATGCAACATTGTTTGAAATTAAAAGAGGAACTTAACAAAGTAAGAAGTTGTCGGGTTTTGTGGCAGCAGATATTGCAGTAACTAAAACTTATGCAGCAGTGTCAGCAGACTAGAAATGAAAACAGAAACAAACTGTAAGTAAAACTGTTTAAAAAAGAGAAGAAAACACCAACTGTGAGAATAAGTAAAAAAATAACACTGTACTAGACATATGTGTGTGCGTGTATGTTTATATATATATATATATATATATATATATATATATATATAAATATATATATATATATATATATATATACATATATATATATATATATATATATATATATATATACAATATATATATATATATATATATATATATATATATATATATATATATATATATATATATATATATATATATATATATAAATATATATATATATATATATATATATGTATCTAGATATATATATTATATATATATATATGATGATTTGGTAACTGCTCTGGGTTTTAAAGCTCAAAAATATTTGGTCTTTTATATATATTGTGACATAACATTTCAAACTGATAGAACACTGTGTAACAAAATTGGAGATTTAACTTTGGAACAATTATCTACTTTCTGGTAGTAACTTATATGTTAAAAATGTTACTTTGCAGTTTAGAACTGATGAATTGGAAGTAGAGAATGTTAAAAAAAGGTTTGTTTAAATGAATGTTTAAAGGAAATGGGAATTACCTTGAATAAAGATAAAAGTAAGGGCTTGGGTGATGTGGTGAAAATTAGAGGTGTGTGTCTTTTAATGAAACACATGTCTGTTAGGGACAACATTTGGGAAAAAATGTGTACTTATGATGGCATGGGAGGGTCTGATAAAAGAAATGTACGAAATATGTGTTCTGTGGAGGATGCATAGATTAGCATTCAGGGAAAAGGTTTATCAGGTGAATTCTATATTAATGGGAAAATAGCATATATGTCAAATGTTTATATGATGCCTCAAAAATATGAAAAGGAAATTGTGCAACTGGTGTTTTCCTTTATATGGGGTTCAAGATTAAACCCAGTGAAAAGAGGTGTGTCGCATATAAGTGAAGATGGAGGGGGATTGAGTTTACTAAATCCCGTTGGTCACTCTACTTCTTTAAACTTGTATAAAGTATTAAAGTGGGTAAAGGAAAAGAATGATAAATTAGAAGTGAGGATATTTAAATATAAGTGCAAAACATTCTGAAAGATGAATGGGAATAAGAAAAGGAAAAAAAGAATATATGAATGAAAATTTAAAAATTATCAAGACAAAATACTAACATGGAAAATAAAAACTGATGATAAAAATAGAAGGATGTGGTATAATAATGTGATGAATCAACATTATGTAACTCCATGTGAAAATTTACTATAAGAAGTGATTAAAGCCATTAAAGTAAGAAAAAATGGTGTATAAAGATAATAGAGTGTTAGGATTTCCTATGGAGATTGGTAGTAAATAAGATACCAGTAAAGGAGAGTATGGCATAAATAAGGAAAGTTGAAAGATTATGTTGATGAGAATATAAGTGACATAAACAATATAGATATGCACATGATTATGCATGGATATAAGAACAAGAAGAAAGAATATGTGAGAAGGGTAGCTAAGAATTTATTTTATGTAATATGAATTGTTTGGAATGAAAGACTGAATTAAATTGTGTTTAATGGAAAATGGATTTTGGCAGATATATTATGAAAAATTTGATTAAGACTGTAGAAGAAGGAGTGAGGGCCAATAATCAAAGAATGATAATCAAGATGTTATAAGAAAAATGATAAGTAGCAAAAAAAAAATAGAAATGTGTATATACATGCTTGTAAATATGTAAATACCTAGTTGCTTTTGTGTTGTGTAAATTAAAGGACCCTTACTATTTTCAATAGGTGCAGAGGGATCTTTTGCATCCACATGAGCTATGACCAATTCAAGCACATGAGACCTCAGTTTACCATTTCATCTGAAGGATGATATACTCAGGAGTGCATCACCCCCACGTATGTTGTACTGCAGTTTCGGCAATCAATCTGCCTGTGTGAGAGTAGAACCCACATCCTTCTGAACCAAAGATGAATATGCTACCTGTTGCATCTCTAACACTAAACTAAACATATTGTTCATTTTAAGTATATTATGTAAGATAAGCCAGAAAACCGAGAAATAATACTTTTGTAGTCTTTTTTGCCCACTGACCAATAGCTGAGAGAGTCAACTTCAAATGGCCCTTGAAATATTGAGTCTGAGACCACTGTTCTATACTAAAACTTATCTTAATGTGCATATATCCTTTTCCCTGAACTTTCATTTTTATAAGCATTTCTTCTATACCTCTATCATCTATTTCCATATCATCTCTTTACATTAAAATTTTAACACACTTTCTTATTTTTCATTGGCATGCTCTTTCTGTTTTATTTTATATAGTTACTATTGGTGCTGTGGTAGCGTTGTCACCTCACAATTAGACATTGCCCGTTCAATTCTCAGTTAGAGCGTCTTCTGTGTGGCCACATGCGTGAATGGGCGTTCCTTCGCTGAAGGTTGTGCATTAGGCCCGGCAAGCCAGTACGTAAAAATCTACTGCCAATCATTAGCAGACCGGAATTCCGCTGTGGCCACCCCTAACCGGGAAAAGCCGAAAGACAAACTATTCTTTACAATGTTTGTAATTATTTTTGCTGTGCTTTATTGCAGCCATGATATGGCTGAAAAATAAACAAGCAACATATGGACAAACACTCAAGCAAACAAACAGACATGCAAATACATAAATCTTTTCAGTACACTTATACATGTTATCCAGTATTTAGAGCTTTGTTTATTACATTGCTCAACCAAACATTTAGGCAGTATAGCTAGTGAGTGTCAGCCTGTATCTTTCCTCTTTTTATTAACTTTAGACATGCCATGAAGCAGTCCCTTGCTCTCTGTTGCACTTGTTGCAGCATATTCATTCTCACTACACTGGTAATGCCTTAGTCACTTTGCTTCTTCACTTCATGAAAATAAGGAGGAGGCTGGACATCCTATGTATCCAACAGACGAGATGGAAGGGCAGTGCAAGACAGACTCATGGCAGTCAGACTCCAGTGTAATGATAGGGCAGTATTCATAATCTCAGCCTATGCCCCACAGCAGGGTTGTGATAGTGAGGAAAAGAGTGCATTCAGACAACAGTTGCAGGACCTACTAGATAAAACAGGACAACATGAATTGGTGTTGATAATGGGTGACTTGAATGCACATATTGGGAAAGACAGAACAGGATATGAGGACTGCCTGGGTCCACATGGGTGGGGCAACAGGAATAAAGAAGGAGAAGCCATTCTAGACTTCTGTCTGGCAAATGGCTTGATAGTAGCCAACACATGGTTCAGAAAGAGAGACAGTCACAAGATCACATACAAGAGTAGTCAACATGCAAGTCAGGTAGACTTCCTCCTAGTAAGGAAAAAGCAGTGGGGTAGAATCCATGATTGCAAAGTCATCCCCAGTGAAACAGTTGGCCCACAGCATAAACCACTAGTTGCCACAATCAGCTGCATGCAGTGGTCAGATAAGGCTATAACGTCAACAGAGACCAGGCTGAAGACCTGGAAGTTGACTAGAGAGTAAGTACAACAGTTCAAAGACTACAGAAAAGATATGTGGATGAGTCAGATATGGAAATAATGTACATAAGGAAAGCTGGTGGTGGAATGCAGAAGTCCAGAAAGTCATCAAAAGAAAGAAAGAGTGCAGGAAGAAGTGGGAGATAGAAAAGACTGACCAGACTAGGAAGGACTACTGGTTGGCTAACAAAGACGCTAAGAAAGAAGTTGCAATAGCAAAGAATAGGGCATTGGAGGCACTGTGCCATCTTCTGGAAAGTGACTCAGTAAGGGGCACAAAGAAACTATATCAGTTTGCAAGGCAAAGACAGAAAGATAAAGAAGATAGACGCCATTCATAAGGGTTGCCAGCCAAAACTTCCTCACCAGTCCAGAGGATATCAAATGCAGATGGAAGGAGTATTTCCAGAAGCTTCTGAATGAAGAAAACCCCATAAAAGCTATACTGCCCCAGAAACAGCCTACGATGAGAGAAGAGGAGCCCACCCTAGAAGAAGTAAGAACAGCACTGAGGAAGATGAAATCAGGGAAAGCAGCAGGCTCAGATGAGGTCACAGCAGATATGATAACGATGCTGGGTGACATAGGGGAGAAATGGCTCCTGAGGGTACTCATAGCAGTGTGGAGAGAAAGGCATATCCCAGATGACTGGAGAATAAGCAACCTTGTGCCAGTGTACAGGAACAAAGGGGACATCCACAACTGTGGACAGTACAGAGGCATTAAACTCCTATCATATTGCATGAAAGTTCTGGAGAGGGTGATTGATAAATGGATACTCAGAGTACTAGAATGTAAAATGGGGGATGAACAGTTTGGATTCAGATCAGGACGCATCACAATTGATCTGATGTTTGCATTGAGACAGATACTTGAGAAGAAGCTAGAGGTGAGGAGACAATCCAACTGGGTATTTCCTAGACTTGGAGAAAGCATATGACAAGGTCCCAAGAAAGCTGATCTGGGTGGTGGTTTGAAGTCCCAATAACACTGGCAGAATTAGTGCAGGCTATGTACAAGGACCCAATGACTCAAGTACAAACAGTGTTCGGTCTCACAGTGGGGTTCCCAGTGGGAGTGGGTGTACACCAGGGTTCAGCTCTGAGCTCACTGCTGTTCATACTGGTGATGGACTACATTAGCAAACAGTTTGGAGGGGATGGATCAACAAAGCTGCTGTATGCAGACAATGTGGCATTACAGGCAGACTCTGAGCTAGAACTTCAGCAAAAGATAGGAGAATGGAATGCAAATCTGAAGGCAGATGGGATGAAACTAAGCATAGATAAGATGGTGGTAATGGCAGCAAATTGGGGAAATCAGTAGAAGCTGAGAATAGTGATGGAAGGGAAGATAGCTGAACAGGTAAACAACTTCAAGGATTTGGGAGGGGTAGTCGAGGAGAAGGGTAGTCTGAATGAAGAGGTCAAAACTAGAATCAGAGGGGCTGCAGCCAACTGGCATAGAGTATCAGGTGTAGTATATGACAGCAAAATGCCAAAGAAGTTGAAAAGTAAGGTGTACAGGACAGTGGTGTGACCAGTACTACTGTATGGTACAGAAACCTGGGCAGTAAAGGCAGAACAGTTGAAGAAGCTAGAGGTGATGGAAATGAAGTGCCTGAGAAAGGTGGTAGGATGCACACTGCGGGACAGACGAAGAAATGAGGACATAAGAGCAGAAGCCAAAGTAGCTCCAATTGCAGAAAAGATCAAAGAGAACAGACTATGGTGGTTTGCACATGTGTAGAAAAGCAGAAGACAATCTGGTGAGGGAGATTTGGGACAGACAGGAAGAAGGTAAGAGGAAGTGAGGGCATCCAGCAAAGAGGTGGATGGATTGTGTGAAAGAAGATCTGCGACAGTCAGGCATGAGTGTTGAAGAAGGCAGGAGAGTGGCACTGAATCAAGAGAGTTGGTGACAGTTAACACGATACCCTGACCCCATGTAGAAAAATGGGGAAAAGGGGGGCTGATGATGATGACTCAATTGTATTCATATATGGACATTGAATGAACTTAATATGATTATAAACAGAGTATGAGTTTAATGTAAATTATGTTTACAATATTTTTGCGTATTAATGTACATGCTCATGAACAATCTGAAGAAAAATTAATAAAGTCCAGTCTGCATAATATAAATCTTCCTGAAGTCATTTCAGTGTTGTGTATGGATGATTCAGCATATGGCAAAGATGATACAAACACTAAAGTCTGTATAGATGATAGCTTAACACATTTACTTGAGTTTAAATGTGAACTCAAAATCATGGTATCTAGAGTAAATGCTTCCTTTGTAACTTTTGAACAAATTTAAATGTATGCAGCAGTGACTGGTATAAAATTGTTTAAATTCTGAGGTCAGAATATAATTTAACTTTTCAATACTAGAGGGACCTAAAAAGCACTAATAAATATGCTATATGTTCAGCAGATAATGGTTGTATTTCATAGGGATGGCTGCTGGGCTATAACTACAAATGTTTGCATATACATGCAGCCATTTCCTTCCAAGTGAGAGTACAACTGAATGTCATATAACCTGTTAACAACACAGCAATAGGTGGGTTAAATGAGAGGCATTTTTTTTCTATCACATGACAATGACAATGTAGACAAGTTGTATGTGAAGTGTCCCTGCACCCTTTTTTTTTAAACGTTACCAAAAGAACACAAGGATATATATATATACATATATATATATATATATATATATATATATATATAAATATAATCTTTTAAGGCAACCAATCATTTTTGCATGTAAAAACATCACTTCCATAGTGCATGTACTGCTGAATAGCATATTTAAACCATTTGTATTTTAATCTACAGTCTTGCAATGTTTAATAAGAGATGCATTTTATTGTTTAAAATGAATCATAGATGCTGTTTATGAGAAAAACTATGCTGAACCCTGGTAGGCATGCAATTGTGTACATTGGTGTTACATTGAGCCCTAAAGGTAAAAGCTGTAATGAATGCATTAGGTAACGGTATCAATTTTTACCCTAAAGTTGTTAGAGTTTTTTTTTTTTATGCTAGTCTACCAAAGCCTTTTTCTGTGAGGAGGACTGGGCAAGAAAGCAGATTATATAAATAAATATGTAAACACGCAAACAAACAAACAAATAAATAAAGATAGTCTTGCTGGCAGGAAAGCCCAAGGCATACCAATAAAGAAATAAGTGGTGCAAAAAAATGATGCTTTTGCAGAAAACACAAGCATAGTAAATAATATGCAATCATTTTATTGTACAGGACCACTGGGATGTACTAGTACTACAGTATCACTCTTGCAGGTAAGCTCAAGCCAGCAACTTCAGCTTTTGCAGGATGTGTGAAGCAGCACAGCATTAGTGAGTAGCTTGTGGAGTGCTGCTGCAATTATGTATATCAGCGGTAGTGCTGCTCACACCTTAGCGTGCAGCTTTATGGATTGCAGTTTTTCTTACAATGTTTTTATTGCATTATTTTACAGAGTAACTGACATGGACATTTGATGTACTCTGTATAAAGGAAAGTGGATCAAAGCTAAATGCTTCTGTCTAAACTTAGGAAGACTTGGGCGTGGGAGTACGTTAGTGTGTATATGCATGTGGACTTTTGTGCATGTCTATAGGGACACGGATGAAGCTGCATGAAGAACCTGTGTCTGCCAGCGTGTTTAAACTGGGGTGAAAGTAATGTAGGGATCTGAGAGCCTGAATGTGTGTGAGTATGTTGGAGCATGTGTATGTTTGTATATGGGTCGGAACAGAAAGGATGAGTATTTCTGTGACTGGGGTTAAATGTGAGGAGATCTTCTTTGCAGATGAGTGAATGTGGAAGAGTGTGTGTGTGTGTGTGTGTGTGTGTGTGTGTGTGTGTGTGTGTGTGTGTGTGTGTGTGTGTCTGTCTGTGAGTTGGCGTGTGAGTGAATGAGTACTGTTTATGCACTTGTTATAGAGTATTCTGAATTTTGGAGAACTTAAGTACTTTGTTATAGCTTGCAAGGACAGCCATGCGTTTAATAACAGGTAATTTCAGTGCACATTTAGACATAAATATAATTAAACATAAAGACCAGAAGTTAAGAGAGTTTCTGGTAGGAAAACATTTTATTGATTTATGGAATAAGAAAATGCATGAGGATCCAGTTTATATATACTGGAAAACAAACACTTCAGCAAGGCTCAACAGTTTTTTTTCAGCCTGGTTAATAGAAAGATGCAATTTTATGAAATTTTTTAAAGATTTCCTTCTCATCATTTGCCTTGGACTGTTCACGTTAACTGGGTATGAAGCCAATCCTATTACAACCCAATTTTTCCTAGGCAAAGATTTGAATTGTGCTATAAAAGAATAAATAAATAAATAAATAAATGGGGAATACTGTTTAATAAATGGAAATCAGCAGGTTTTCTTCAAGAGTAAATTAGCTGCCTTGAAATCCTGTATTATTGGCTATTTAATTCAGCTTCCCTACACCTGGTCAAGGTGATAATGTTCAGGTGTGAGTAACCTGCAGAAAAAAAGACAAATGGCATAATGCCGATCTCTGTTTCACACAGGAAAGCATTGCCAGTGAGAGTTCTAATTTTGCTCTGTTAGTGATTCACTTTTTAGGTAGATTTCTCCCTTCTTCTAGCTGGTGTGACTGTAGTGTTTGTGTATATGAGTTCAGGACTGTGGGGCACTTGCCCCCTGCAAAAAACAAGAAAAAAAAATATTTTTTGCCCTTTTGGATTTTGGGCATTTTTTTTTTTTACTTTTTGGAATGTTAACTTTCAAGAAGTTGGCTTTTCATAGTAGAACTGTTTAATTTAGTTTAAGCACTGGTACAAATCATTCACAACTATTACTGGCTGAAAATTGCTAACATTTAATCAAGTAAAATATTTGTTTTTCAAAATGCTCTGAACTTAAAAGCAATATAGCTCCATGATTAATCTGACTAACAAGAAGTTGAATCTGCTTATTCCAATAAAACAGTATATGAAAATGTTTAGCAAGGCAGACATATTTTTGCTGAACTCCTGAATAAAGTTTTGCAAAACAATTATATCCAACTGGTTTATGAAGAAGGTAATACAACTATTGAAAGTCAAAAGAACAGCCATGTTTTGCGAAATATTATTGCAAAGTTTATGACTTGTCATATGGAGAACTAAAACTAGAGGATGTTCAGATTACACAAAAATAATAGAAAACTGAGTGCACCTTTATGTAACTTAAACTGGATTTAAACAATACAAACAGCACAAGGAGGAATAAGATGTCTTACAACTGTACCAAAGTTCCAAACAAGCAAACCAATACACCTGAAAAGCTAGTGTAGAAAAAATCACTCCATGTTGTGCAAGTAGCCCAGTTTATTCAAGTACACAAATGCAGAAGTATTAACACTTAACAAAGTCACCGCGTTTTCGTCCCTACCACACAGGACTTCATCAGATAATACCAGACCAGAAGAGTTAACTCTATTTAAACCCATCACAGTTGGTGTAATGACTTAATTAAGTGTAATACAAATTCATTAATCAATCAACTACAACATTTTACTAATCCCTACATTATATGCCAATGAAATTGATGCAGGAAAACATTTAATAAAATCAACATGAAATATTAATGCCATAACTCAATAGATATAAAATATAACTTATATAAAGTATGTGGACACACAAAACCTTATAAAACCTTTAAAAAAGTTATTTTTGAAAAATATTTAAAAAAAACAACCATAGGAACCCCCCCCCCCATTGTAAAATCAAAGTTTGGCAGATCGAAGCTTTAGCACTGGAGCCAAAGAAATGTGTTTATTAAGACCTAGAAGCTTATTTGCTTCCAATTTTAACTGCCAGAACAGCTCTCAGACTTCTATTCTTGTTTCTCAAGGACCTCCCCTAGGATCAACATCTACTTTTTCTACCACATAGAAACCAAAGGATGCCATGTTACAAGTTAACAGGGAACTTTTAAGTGTGGCTCTTGCTCCCACACATCATACAAAGGGAATCAGATTTTTTAAAAGTGAGAAACCTGGAACTTAGGACCAATGCTCATTCAAACTGTGACACCATAGGGGTGATTTATAATGCCATTTGCAAAGAATGTGGTGCTTTCTATATTGGAAAGATCACTAGGAAGTTTAAAAGGCATATATATGAACATTTTAATGACATAAGGAAACATGATGAAAACAATGCCCTGTATAAACACAGTTTTAACTTGTTGCTGTCCAGACCAAGGCCTTCAAGTAGTACAACAGTAAAGACAGACTGGGTCACAGGATAACAATCAATCAACAGTAAGTAATGCAGATGTAGAGTCCAGCAGCCTCTATCCACACTTTGTACACAATCCCTAGGGGGTAAAAACCTCAGATGACACAATGGGATGTATCAGTTACATAACAAGGCATAACTGAAACCATCACAATCACACTGACAAACAGAACAGTCTGTATGGCAGGAAACAGTAGGCCTGCATTTACCCAAGGTTGATTGTATGGTAATGTACATCCAGATACCTTAAGGCAGCTTACCTCTGATACCCTCACATGTTGTAACAGCCTAGGTTAGTTATGGTGCATTCCCCCCATAGACTGACATGCAGGGCCATATACCACTGTCACATACACTGTCCTCTGGACTGCATAAGGGCACACATGTATCGTGCAGATGAGGCCAACACATATGGCCCCAACCCCACAATATGTGTGGGGGCCACAACAGCAGTGGAATGATGGCAGGAATGGCAGCATGACATACTCACAGGCCACTACATAACAACGCCTGACAGTATGTCATATGGACAAAGCCTGGTATGTAGGTGGAGGACAGAGGCTAGAACAAGGCCCATATGTGAAATAGCATTGTCATACACTAAGCAAATTGCTGCTGTTACAGGATAGTCTGCAACATACCCTTAGTCAGGAATATGACATCAGAAACACAAACTGATGTGGCCATGTACTGATAGCAATCAACACACACACACACACACACACACACACACACACACACACACACACACACACACACACACACACACACACACACACAGTGATATATCTGACACAAGACCTGTGTGGTGGACAGGCAAAACATAGCACGCACACCACTGGCCATCAAGTGGCTAGGCACACAGTTGAGAGCTATGCAGACAGATTACAGTCCATGTTAAGCTAGTATGTACATACAAACCCAGTAACACTGGTGCTATACAATACATACAACAACAGTGCTCACACTCTGTTTGTAGTTCGGGAACCTCATACAGATATGTAGCTGGCCTGAGTTTGCAAGTCCTCTTGTAAGAGGTATTGCTACCTGCTGTATAAAACACTGCTGCCCACACACAGGAAGGGTGTGCACCATACAAGAAAGATAACCTTGCCTACATGATGTAGGAGTTATAGTAGTGGGTTGCCATGACAGTGGTAATTGGAAGTACTACACAGCATGCTGCATGCAGGTAGCAAGTGGGGGACACTGTTTGCTGCACTGAGGTGGTTCCACCTGAAGGTAGTGCTGGACCAGTAGATGAGGAAGCCCCAGGGTGGGTCCCACATCATGTGATGTGGCCTGGTAATATGGCCAGATGAGGTTGGATAGGTGATTCTGCTGGCAACTATTCTCTAAACATGCTATTGTGTCACTGTTATAGAACATATGTGGGTAGTAATAGTCTACACAATCCTGGGACATGTCCAGCAGCATGCATAGATATCCCCAATAACATAGAGTGTCATACTCCGCAATCTTGCAAAAAAACTTATTATAAAAGATAAGAAATCATACTACAACAAACTTCAATCTACCCTAACTAACAATCCCAAAAATTTCTGGAATTCTATCAATTCACTCTTACATCCGGGTACAAAATCCAATCCCTGTCCAGACAATAATAAGACTGACACTGAAATCGCAACTCTCTTTAACTCCTTTTTTACTGGCTCCATAGCTCAACTGGCTAAATCCTTCTCCACTTCCACCCATACCCCTAACCCAAAGCCTTCTTCTTCATCCATCCCTCACTCCAACTCTCTTAACCCTCCTCCCACTTTCATTCTACAACCCGTGTCTACCACCAGTATCAAACAACTTCTCTTCAAACTCAAACCATGCTCAAATGCCCCTGACAACATCCCATCACTCTTTCTCAAGCTCACAGCAGATGGCATTGCCATACCTATCAGCATTCTCATAAATAGATCCATCCAAGAATCGTATGTTCCCAAACTTTGGCGGGCAGCCCACATTCTGCCCCTCCATAAAGGAGGTAAAAATAATACCATCTCTAACTTCCGACCAATAGCTATTCTTTCCCCAATTTCAAAAATACTTGAAAAATGTATCCACCAGCAACTCATGCCCCACCTCCTCAATAACCATCTCCTCACTCCTACTCAACATGGGTTTCGACCTGGTCACAGTACCATAACTGCTCTTCATTCCTTCCTAGAAATTGTCAACCAAGCTCGTGACTCTGGAAATATTGTCTCTACTGTTCTTCTTGACCTATCTAAGGCCTTCGACACAATATCCCACTCTCTCTCCTTCTCAACCAACTCTCTAACCTCAATCTCTCCCACAACTCTCTTTCTTGGTTCAGAAGCTATCTCTCTGATAGATCCCAAGCTGTGAAATGGAATACCGGTACCTCAAAATTCCTACCTACCCCCACCGGTGTCCCTCAGAGCTCTATACTCGGGCCTCTGCTCTTTAACATTTTTATCAATGGTCTCCACTCTTCAATTCCTCATTCTCAAATAGTACAATATGCAGATGACTCCACTGTGATCTGCTCTGCCCCTAACCTTCCCGAACTCCAAGCAAAAACCCAATTGGCCTTCACAACCACAGAAAATTGGATGCTTTAAAATCATCTTTCCATTAATGCCAACAAATCCCACATCATTCTCTTCTCTCCCTCAAAAGCAATGACTCTGGACAAGTCTTCCTTCATAATTTCCAGCCTCTCACAGTCCTCAATAGAAGTTGTTAGTTGTGCTAAACTACTCGGAGTCACCATTGATGAACACCTGAAATTTAATAATCATATTCAACTAAACATAAAAAAAAACCCACCAGAAACTCGGTATGCTCTATAGAAATGCAAACTTTCTTACTCCATCTTCAAGACAAACTCTCGCCACTACCTACCTTCTCCCTTCTCTACTGTATGGTGCTCCTCTTCTATCCAATCTCTCCACTTCTATCTCCTCTAAACTTGAAAGTTGCTACTATAAAATTGCCAAATTCGCTACTAACTCCCCCCATTCTACACACCATTGCATCTGCCTCCATAGTCTCCAATGGCTAGAACTCCCTAATCAACTTGATTTCCTCCAACTTACTATTGCGCACAAGCTAATTTTTAACCCCACTGCTTGCCCTGCATTATCCAATAGCTTAACCATATATAATCCTCCAAGGCCCCTAAGATCTAGCCACCAAAATCTTATTTCAGTTTACAAACCCAAACGACCCCCTGGCCAGCTCCTACTTTCTTATACTACAGCAAAATAATGGAACTCACTTCCTCCCCTTCTAAGAGCCACTACAAACTATGAACAGTTCAAATCTCTTCTCCATTCTCACCTTTCCCAAAATTGGAAATGTAATTGTCTACTTCCTACCTAGATCTTAGTTCCTCCTAGTTCCTCCCCCCCCCGGTTCCCCTTCTTCAACCTCGGTCAGTCCTTAGCTCCCCTCCCTCTTCCTCTTATCACCTCCCCCCTCCCTGACTAAACCCTTTACTTCCCTTAACTGCTCTCATCCCTCTACCCTCTTGTCTACCTAGTCTCACATTTGAATCTTTTTGCCTTTTTCCTTAAGATGTTCTTCTGGACTCCTTCATAAAATGAACATTACTCTACCTCTTCTTCTGCTATCTTCCTCCTGACCTCTCTTCTCCTTCAAACTATTTCCTTCTCCTTCACCTCTCCTTTGCTTTCCTGCTCTTGCATTCAAACTCATTCTATATTTTCCTTTTATTTCCTACTTCACTTAACATTACAGTAGCATAAAAACAAAATTCTCATACTGCCTACTGTACTTCATTGTTGAAAAACTGTCAAAATACTTTGCTATTAGAACTCTGAGTGTTTTTGTATATAATGTATTAATTTTCAGTCTCTTTGCTGTGTTTTTGTGTGCAATGTATTATCTTCAATGTATGCTTGTGTTTTTGTGTACAATGTATTATTACAATGTATTCACATGGAGCTTTTCTCCCCGGGCCTCCACTGAAAACGGGCTTCCGAGCCCAGTGGACTTCCCCGGTTATCAAACTGGAAATAAATAAATAAATAAATAAATAAATAAATAAATAAATAAATAAATAAATAAATGTGCAGCAATCACATAGCAAGCATGCCACATGCATAGATGGAACCATAGTGGCCCTGACAATGGCATGCAGGTGAAATAATCAATAACAGGCCATTAATGATAGTGTCCACACAAGGAACATGGCTACAAACACGTAGCACAAAGTGTGGTACAATACAATATAGGTCTCACTGATAGGTAAGCTGTATATTGAGTTGTGTGAACAGTTTGTTGTCGCTGATGTGGTGGGGGGGTGGACAAAGATGTGTATTAAAAACTATGGTAACCTTGCCGTATGAGTTGCTCAGACCTGTTTCCATCTTTATGTCTTTCAGGCAAGATGTCCCATGGCCACCTACCTGCATATTCAGAGGCAGAAAATTAGGTTGTGCTGAACTACCTAATCCAACACTATCCTGTCCTGTTTGGCAGCACTGCTCATGAGCAGCAGGAGTGGACCACCCTGTGGAATGACCCACTCCACAGGGTCAATTATGTCGGCCTGCATAACCGCAGTTTTGAGCAGGTCCGGCATCATTGTTCTGACCTGCTTCGCAATGCCCATCGGTGTGCTGCTGCAGTCTGCAGGGATCACCCCACAACAGGCTGGGGTCATGCCATCCATCCCCCTGACACATGTTGAGGAGCTCCTCGCCAGCCTCGTGGCACCTGCCCATCTTCACACCCAACAACAGGCAGACACCTTTGTGGAGGTGGGTGCTACCCACACACCAGCTGAGGAGCATACAGGTAAGGCCACAGGGCACATCAGTAGACCACTGTTACATATGCATATGCATCTGTACAGGTAGATCATGCATATATGACATGTCATACATATAGTTTTTTGCTGCATAGTAGTAATAAACAGATGTGCATATGTGGTCATATTGTGGACTTGTACTGTTGATATGCTGTAATGCTGCACTCACCCTGTAGCAATGCCACAGCTTTGGCCACTGACATCACATCTCTCACACTCTTATGTAGGTCCTTCTGGTATACCACTAAGGCAGTAGCTGGTGAATATGGTTTATGTTGATGCTTGCCAATACACTGGGCATGTAATGGCTATGGTATATTCCATGCAGGCACCTAAGACACCTACCCATAATGCATGCTGTACATGTTCACATATTGTTACTGTTAAATGCACTGCAGCACAGTGGTGACCAGGATGGGGTATCAGAAGGGTATGTCAGACACCTGCAAGATAATTAACATCCTGTCATTGCAAATTGTGTCCACAGGGATTAACATAATGGTTAACCCACACACACCTACATACACTGGGTCATGACACAGTGTGGTCCGATACCTGTCTGTGGTATGGGACACGTGTGTGTGTCTGGACCTACAGACATGTGAGCCAATAGGGTACCATACACTGGAGCAGCATGTAACATCAGATAGAACAGGACCATGAACAATGGCATCTACCACAGTCTGTGTACAACCCAAGGTACATATGCAAATACACATACTGTTGACAATCACCATGTGTACACAGACCTCAGTACTGTACACAAAACTATAGAATTCCCAAGTTATGTCCTCAGAAACAACACCTACTATACATAACATGTCTAGCAGTCTGATATCTGACTGGCTTGTTATCAGGTATGATGTCAATAAATTATGGTGTACAGTACATATGCACCTCTGACTGCATGACATATGAACAAAGGCTGACAGACTTGTGGCTGGAGCTACAAACACTGTCCCAATATTGGCATGATGCTGTGATAACCTCATACATTTACTGTTGTACCAGGATTTGTTGTGATGGATCTAGGACTTTTGATCGAAAGCTCAAAAGTCTGAATCCATACTTACCGAACACACTTTAACAAAAGCGCTTTCACCAAAAAAGCTCTTTCGTTAAAGTGCGTTACAAAAAAAAAAAGCATTAAATCTACTGTGCCCCCTGCACCCCCCACATTAATATTTTCACTCTGAGGTCACACTACAGTGGGAAAAAGGGAATTTTCCCTTATCTGCACCGTAGTACGACCGGCACAACAAGCATACTTATCTTAAAGTGCTGCTTCGGTGAACAGGACTTTTGGTTAAGTATGTTCGCTGAACCAGGTTTCAGTAGAAAGTGCAGTTGGGGATCTGTACGGATCCCATTGTGACATATGTCCTATGAGGGAGATGAAGTCAATAACTCTCATGGCTCTCACCATGTACTGACTGCAATCCTTACACTATGCTTCTGCAGTTCTCAGATTGCTGTTCTGTGAGTAACACCAGAAACAAAAGGCTCCACATACTGCCCCATCCACAGATATCCCTACAGATTGGAGTTTCCTCAAACACATAACACTGTTATGACAGTTACTAAATCATGTAGACCAGCCATATCCACACACACCCTGTTAAATTGACATTACTCCACATGCAGAAGAGCAACACTTACATTCTGTAGTCATGTCTGGCACATCCCCCTCCTGTCTGTTGGCCTGTTTCCACAGTGTACCATCTGTGATGCTGTTTGCCAAACATTAAATTTAGCTCCTGCTCGTAGTGAATGAAAAGCCACAACACCAACATGATGCTCCTAGATATTGGAGTTTGTTCCCATGCAATTGGCTATGGAAATGTTACCACAGCTGTTCCACATGCAATCAGCTAGAAAGGGGACTGCAATTCATGCAGAGGGCATCAGCTGATAATGAGTATCACTTACAAAACACAAGCTGCTGCCTAAGCAAAGCAGGTGTACTTTTCCACATCTGCCAAACATGGTGTGAGAGAGACAGACAGAGACAAAGTCAGGGAGGGGGTGGGAGAGTAAAAGCTAAGCATGTTTGTGTTACACACCTACCAGTACAGGGTTTCAAACCCCTGACAGACTATGTATTGCTATCACATGTCAAAGCAGTTATTGCATGCACCACATAGCTTACATGTCGGGGAGCTGTCCAAAGGTATATCTGATGGTGAGTGACATCTGCAACAGTGATATAGTAGTGATAAGGTAGGTGTAGTACATGTCCCTGTTCATATGAACAGGTGTCAAAGTCAACACAGCCACACTCTCTCAGGGACCCACACACATTGACACACTTGTCAGGGTTGGGAATAGACTTCCCAACTAGCTAGTTTGCCACAATACAGTAATGCGCAGGTATCACATGCACCACAGGGGTATCCAGATGTTATATGAGCAAAGGGTATGTGAAGGTGTCTGACATCAGACAGTATGCATCAGGAGGCTAATGGGAGTTGTAGTGAGTGTGAATGTGGTCAAAAGCATCATACTCCAAACACACAGACACAGGGAGCCAGTACTGACATGCATGGGTGCATTGCTTCACGGGTGTGTAGAGGTTGACTGTGTCAGAAGGCAATACAAGGCTAGGTGAAGGGTATACCTTTGCATGTGGCTCAGGGGTGTAGTTTCATGGATTGGCCCACACAGGTGGGTACTATATCCACCATCCAGTCACTTGGGCTACTAATGTGTGTGGCCAGTGCTGTGCAATGCTTGCCATTTATGTGTTCTATAGTCCACGACATGGACAGTGTCTGGGATGTGTACACACCCCACATGCATGTTCAGTGACATGTGGAACTGAACCTGGGGTGTCTGGCCCATGTTGTGTACACAGATTGTTATCATCAGATGTGCCAGTCCTGGCCTCATGAGGCAGTAACTGGTAATGAACACCAGGTTGACCCTGCACCTAAACTGATAGCATGATACAGGTATTCCCTGGTGTCAGTGACATCCGTCCATACAGGGCATGTGTTTAAGGCATGGTATGGCCTTTGTGGGTCACATTTGATAGCACCACAGTTGTTGCAGGCGTCCAGTGAGGAACATAATGAAGGCGCACTGTCTGCAATTATGTGCCTATTGTAGTGATGGGACAGGGTGCCATTCCCTCTGTAGTCCACTGCAATCACACCATGGTTACTATCTGTGGGCAATATGCAGGGTACTACCAACATAGCGGTTGTTGCCTAGGCAAGTGTGGTCATGTATGAGACATGGGTTGAGAATGTTCTCTGGGTAATATAAGGGGTGCTTACTTTATTTAGCAAGCCTTGATGTGACATGTAGGGGTATGGATTGGCACCCCAGCCTCTCAGCTATTTGTCATCTGTTATCCTTGTAAGGTAGACATTGTGACATATAATAGGCCAATTATATACGAAATTTGCATAACCCACTCCACAATGGGTCCAGTTGCTGCACACTCACAGCCACCTCCACAGAGGATACGAATGACAAACACAAACACACACACACACACACACACACACACACACACACACACACACACACACACACACACACACACACTTGACATGTGTGGGATTAGATCTCCTACTTACCTAGTTCATCACACTACAGCATTACACAGTCATAGGATGCGCCACGGAGATTACTGGAGTACTCCTTCCCCAAAGGTATATTTCACTGGGAATGACATCACCAGGCTTGCCAAAGAAGGGTAATGGAGGTTGTAGTGACTGTGAATGGCCTCAAAAGCATTGCTCCCTACAAACACAAGCACACACAAATGCACACACACACACACACACACACACACACACACACACACACACACACACACACACACACACACACACAAACATCCACACTTGTCATGTCTGGGAATAGAACCCCTAACGGACCACTATATCACACTACAGCATTATGCTGTTATAGGATGCACCACGGAGATTACTGGAGTACTCCTTCTCCAAAGGTGCATTTCAAAGTGAATGACATCAGCAGGCCTGCAAAAGTAAGGCATTTGAATTGTAGTGGGTGTGACTAGCCTAAAAAGCATTGCTCTCTACACAGACAAACAATCACACACACACACACACACACACACACACACACACACACACACACACACACACACACACACACACACACACACACACACACACACATCATTGCCATGTCTGGGAGTAGAACTCTTACCTAACTAGTTTATCACATTGCAGCATTACCCAGTTATAGGATGCACCACAGAGCTTACTGGGCTATGCCTTCCCCAAAAGTATATTTTAAGGTGAATGACATCAGCAGGCTTGCCAAAGTAGGACATTTGAATTGTAGTGGGTGTGACTAGCCTAAAAAGCATTGCTCCATACACAGATAAACACACAGTTGCCATGTCTGGGATTAGAACTCCTACCTAACTAATATATCATGCTACAGCATTATGCAGTTACAAGATACACCACATAGATTACTGAGCTATTTCTTCCCCAAAGGTGTATTTGAAAGTGAATGACATCAGCAGGCTTGCCAAAATAGGGCATTTGAATTGTGGTGGGTGTGACTAGCAAAAAAGCATTGCTCCCTACACAGACCATCACACACACACAGTTGCCATGTCTGGGATTAGAACTCCTACCTAACTAGCATATCACATTACAGCCTTACGCAGTTACAAGACACACCACAGAGATTACTGGGTTAGCCCTTCTCCAAAGGTGTATTTCACAGTGACTGACATCAGCAGGCTTGGCAAGGTAGGGCTATGGGGAGGGCAGTGTGCATGCATGGGCCATAACCCATTCATCTAGAGGTAGACACACCACACTCAGGCACATATAGGTTTCTATTCCACAGGTACATGCATACAACTGCTAGATGACTACTGCCTTGTACAGTCATGTTGCACAGTTAGCACTAGCACCACAGAGTCTATAATGCTGAGGGATACCAGTGGCTAATTTCTACAGTGAGTGACATTTACACATCATGTGGTTGTAGCCATTTGGCTGTGTGCTGGGCTGGACAGGCCTCATGATGGCAGGCTCTTTGTCATTGTCACTCTCTTCCAAAAATCTATGTGTACTTTTGGCATATTATAGTGTGTTGTCCTTGGATATCTGTGTGTATTCCTATACAATGTGTGTGCAAAGCATGAGTGGTGCATACTGAGGAGTGTATGCACTAACATCTGCAACTGTCAGATATGTATGGTCCACTGTTGTTGCCAGAAATGGGCTTCATTTGTTTAAGTGTGTGAGTATGCCCAATATGACCTTTCAGTATGTTGTTGTCTGACATTGCCTTCAATTCTCTAAGTGTGGGAGCATGCTCAGTATGCCCTTCTGTATTGAATGTGTGGATCCATTCCAGGTAGATTGTACTCCAGTGCAGACTTTTGTGTTCTAAACCTACAGCTAGCAAACTATTTCTGAAGGATATCTGTAGATCAGCTGGCAATATGGGGTCACACTGGGCAAGGGATAGTGGGTACTGTAGGTAATTGTGTCTGTGCTGCTTCTGCTACAGGGTACCGGTGTTAGCAGAAGATATTCAGGCATGTGTAGTGTTATACACTGTGATGTTTTATGTCCTCAAGTACTGTCAGGTAGACATTTTTGCTCATAGTGATGTCCTGAGTAACATCATTTCTATAAAATGTTTGCTAAAAAATGTATTACTTTGTGTATTGTAATGTTTGTTAATGTTTTAAATTAAAGGTGCAGTTATCAACAGTACTGGAAGTATTTCAAGTAACAGGAATAGATAGCCAAGGAAGTGTGCAGGTCCATGACCAATACTGAAATATAGTTCCACAGCACGCATTATTATGAATTTGTTGCCCTATCATCTTTACCCATGATAGTAATGCAATTTTACAGCTGCCAGGCATGCACTGATTCTACTGTGTGAGGCCATGTACAAGTTGTTAACCCCTCTTACCAGGTGGGTCTTTTACAGGCTACTTTCACAGTTGCACTTTATAGGACATCTATGCTGTACTGCCAGTGATTGCAACACTTTTTTTATCTGGGAGGGGGGTACGGACCCATTTATGTACATATGACTGCTGGATACACCAGCATGATAGAGCACAAGTGTATGGCAAATGTGTATAGTAGATCACATTGTTACTTCTTTATATGTAATTTGGCTAGTCAGTGGTAGTTGGATTACTGATTTCTGTATATTCTTCCCACAAAATGGATAATGTGCATTCTACATTAACACACTTCTAGGCCTTGAATATAAAAATCTGTGTACTTATTTTATACACTGTATATCAGAAATTCACCTCTTCCTCCTCCTAAAGGATGTGTCTTCAGTATCACTGAAGGACATCTGCTGTTATTCATATTCTGGCTGCATCTGACACTGCTGTACCTGTCTGTATATATGGACAAAATAGTCTTCTGTAGTTAACCCCTTTGGTATCAAAGGTATGATATGTGGATGTTCAGCCAGTGGCACTCATAGTAACGATGACAGCCAACTACACAGTATAATAGCAGGTTATTACAGTGTGTGTGTGTGTGTGTGTGTGTGTGTGTGTGTGTGTGTGTGTGTGTGTGTGTGTTATTGCAGGCCATACAGGTAGTTTCCATGATTTCCACATTTGGCACACCTGTGACCTCCACCAAAGGTTTGCAAGGGGTAACTTCCCACAGAGACATCTAATGGGGGATAGATGCTGGATATACTCTAGCACCTTGGCTCATAACTCCAATGTAAAATCCACACAACCCCACTGGGCAAGGTTTCAATGACACCCACACGCAAACTAAAAACATCTTTGAGCATATGTTTGGGGCACCAAAGTCATGTTTCTGCTGTCTGGATGCATCTGATGTTACCCTGCAATCTGACAAAATACTGACTGTGTGCCATCTTACGTAATGTTATTCTCTGAAAAATAGTCACAGTGGGAGTCGCAGTACAGGGAACACATTTGCCTCACCACAGGCAGCGACAGCTGCCATGGATGAGTGATCAGATGAGGAGCTATCAGTAGGGAGTAATCATTGCCGATGGTGACAGGGACAATATGCCATGACACCGGCTAAAAGGCAGCAAATTTCACATACACTCACCTTAAAATAACATAAGAGCAGATACAGAAGATACAGACTAATATTGATGCATATGAACAAACCAGACCATGCTTACCCATGCAACAGACATATGCAGACTAAAGCTAGAGCTCTTTTATTAGCAGTAGCAAAGGTATGTTATCAATCTTTCATGAAAAAAATTCCACAATATCTAAACATAGTAAGCAAAGAGTAAAACAAGAATATCACAATGCATATACTGTTATATCCACTAAATACTGACAATAATAATGATGTGATCAAACAAAACAGACTGCACTTACCCATGCATTGCCTGTGCATCAGACATAAGCATCCCATGTCAACCACCCTTCCAGAATGCAGGGCACTTTCAGCATCATCTATACAGGTGGAAGAGCAAACTGTTTTTTACAAGTATCACTACATAACTTAAGTATAGCGAAGATGCAAAAAAATCTTTTACTAATGTTCAAGAAAAACAAACTTTGCCTAACCATGCATTGCCTGGTCATTCTGGACCTTAGACATAATCACCCAAGTCAGCCATCCTTCCAGAGAGCAAGGCAGTCTCAGCATCATCTGCACAAGTGGGTGAACAAGCTATCCTACACAACAGTGCTAGTACTTCAGAGCATAAGTAGACAAAAACAAATTCAAAATGATTAGGTATATACAGGAAAACAAGACCCTGACTACCCATGCACTGGTAGGCTACGCTGTGCATCAGACATAGGCAACCCTAAGTCACAGACTGTGCAGTTATCATCAGTTGCACAGTGTAGGAGAGATGATTACTGGAGGGAATGTCTTTCACAGGAGAAGTGTGAGAGCTGAATTAATAGCAAGTATGCACACTGAAGGCCACTATGTCCAGATGTGAGGAAGTCCATGGTGAAGTGTGTGTGTGTGTGTGTGTGTGTGTGTGTGTGTGTGTGTGTGTGCAGATACACAACCACAGCATTTGTGCCAGTACTGTGAGCCATGCATGTAAGAGGATCAAGTTCTTTGTGGATGCCCCAACTCACATAAACTACCTCTGCTAGGAGTAGCACTGCTAGTTCCATGACCCATCTAGAAATCGGAGTGCCACCTGAAAGTGAACAATGTCTGCTGGATGAGATGTCATTATGACCATTTCCAAAGCGTTGACCACTTGGATGACCTTGCTTGTCTGTAGACACATCCACTACCAATGTACCAGTGGAGGATCTGTACATACATGGCCACATCAGCTGAAATCTGACAATGTACCAGCAGACTGGTCTCACGAATATTGCTACCTCTTCCGACAGCTGATCCAGACCACATACTGGATGGTCCAGTGTATAATTCATCCTGTCTGTTGAGTCAAACACATGGTTCATGCAGTTTTGTACATCAGAATCCACAACATGCAGTGGTCTTTCAACCTCTTCAGAAGTTCAGCTGGAACTAGCCTGTTCTGCCATGACGGTCCTGCACATACATTAGGTGGTGGCTACTGGCACACAAACCTCAGGGGGAGGGTAGTAAGCATACCTTCTGTGAGTACTCCTACCAACACCCCACTATGGTACCCTCCAGTCACAATGAGTGGGGGGGATTCTCCTGTCCAGTCCTGGGGTACCACATTACCTGGATTGACTATGTCCCCCATCAAGCTGCCTACCTTTCAGATGGTTCAGAGTCTTGGGTATATGTAGACTAAATGAGTTTGTCCACAGCATGGGGATGGGATGTGGAGGACACACTCTATGTATCTGGCATACCCTTGCAGCCCAATACTGTGCCTGGTGATCCACACTATTGTTGTTATAGGATGAGAATCCCACAGCATCAGACAAAGGTAGGTTCACAGTGATAGTGCCAAACAATGCTTCACCTGTGAAACAAACAAACGCACACACGCACACACACACACACACACACACACACACACACACACACACACACACACACACACAAAACTAATAAATAAATACATGAATAAATACAAAAATAAAATAAAAGTACCTAATGCTTATGCCAAAATACTTAATCACACATGCAAATGTAATAAGTTCAGTGACTACTAAACATAAGGGATGCATGTAACTATGCTCATACCAGGTGAAGATAGTCATTGTACCTAGACACAATAGATGAGAGAGGTATTATAAGCATACTTATAACTATCAGTTGGAAAATATTTGAATGGCATACCTGAGGCATCACTTTTGTAAATCTTCTGCATCTGTTACACCTCTGCCCCAACATCCAGCACTGCACTGTGAAACTCCACTGGGCTGCCTCAGTCTCTGATTGATGTCAGGAACTCCTCCATCTCAGTATGTGGTGTTCCATGAGGATGAGCCCTTACTTGATTTTGGAGCCATATGCCTGTTGTGATGGAGTAATAACTGTCTATCACAGCACAACTTAAAACACAAGCTAGCACACATACTTTACAGTTATGGACTAAATATATCAATACGCAGCCAGTGAGCAGTGTACTCAACAGTAACACAAACATATCTGAACCCAAAAAATGCACCCTAAAAATACAAACAAAAGTCTAAACAGCAATACAAGTTCCTGAACATAACGCTTAACATATATCTCTGTACTATCCAGATGCCCTCCCCCAACAACTATAAAACACAAAAAAGAAAACCAGATGCAGGAGTGTAGAGCTAACAAGTAGACAAACATTATAAGCAAACACTCCCTCTGTAACACCAGCTTTACATGCTTGTACACTTAACCATTATTGCAGTGGCACATGTCAAGAGATATACCTCTCCTGAAAATACACATCTAAACAACTTTTTGCCTGTTACAATATGAAAGTCTATACACATGAATAAGTGTGTGTTATCTGACCCCATGAATTATATTTCAGATGACTTGAACAGATTTCAGTGAAAATACTGCAGGTATACAGCACAATGCAAATATTTATCAGTATATTAAAATGAACAGTTTTATGGAAGAAGACATACCTTAAAATATTATCTGAGGGTGTCCTCCCTAGTCCTACAACAAAAATGTTGAGACTATTTGGTTCAGTAACACTTGGGAAAGAAACCAATTTCTAGTGACATGATGGAAGATCCAGATCCCACCTCTCACTCTGAAGGAGTAGATAAACCCATCTGGGCATGGGGAATATTTTAATTAGCTCTCAGCTCATTACACTTTCATGATGAGCAATGGAAGTAAACATTGTGTTAGTTTCTCTGTGATTATGTACACACACCTGAGCAGCACAAGGAGGAAGATTAAGATTTTTGGCAAGCTAATGCTTTGCAAATGTTCCAAATTATTAACTACTGGTCAATCAATGATGTGTTAAAGATCCAAGTTGAAATCATGCTTTCAAAGCATGCATCAAACAGGTAACTCTTACAAATACATTAAACTTATAGTCACGGTGAACCTTGATCCATATATTGGCCAGATCATCTCAATTTTATGTGAGGTGTCTGTGTACACATCTCAGGCATGGGTGTAGATGCCTAAAAATGTTAATGATATCCATGATAATGTAAAATTACCTTAAAAGTAAAGCATATATAACTATTAAAACCAATGGAGTATGTATATATGCCAGGCTTTAAAACATTTCATGAACAAAGTTAATCCAATTAATAAGGCACAACAAAGTTCGGAGTAAGTCTGCCCTGCAGATAGTGTTGGTACTCTAACTTCCATTATCATCCTCGTGTGTCCTACACCCCCAATATTGCAACTGCACTATGCAACTAAAATGACAAAAGTCTGACAGCATAAGTGTAGCGCAACCTAATCGCCCATTATAGAAGTACAATCAGGTGATCTTATCCTTTCTTTTTACTTTTTATTTAACTGTTCATTTGGAGCAAAATGTTCCTGATATCAGTGCTCCATTGCAGTGTTATAGGTGCAGTGTTCAAAATCTGTGAAGGAGTTCTGTAACCGAAATTATAATAATTTGTGTACACATTTTATTTGTTGAAAGCTGCATACTTGCCCAGTCACTAAACAGTGTTATCCATAGTTTTTAATCTTCATCTTTTCAGTGATGTTTGCCATTGTGCATCGGTACCAGCCAGTAATGCCACTCCTGGAATGACAGATGCCATCCCATGACAAAAAAATAATTACACACGTACAAAGACTTAGCCATCCTTCCTGCAAATGAGACTGCTGTTGGTGCACCCCACTTAGCATACTGGACATAAATTCAGAAAAGTGCCTTTACTGCAACTGCCTTAATGGCTTAGTTTATTAATGAAGTCTATACTAAATGATAACATGATAGATAAAGGGAGAATAACAACCCCAAACAATCAGATGAGACTACTTAAATATACGAGCACACATCCTAGAAGCTCTCTTTACCCTAGAGAATACTGATGTCTGTGCGGTCACTGAGACATGGTTTAAAGCTGTGGAGAGCACACCAACAGTGCTATGTTATAATGCCTTCCACACATTAAGGCCAGCTACTTCATAGGCAGAGACTAAAGGAGGAGGTGTTTCTATTTACATCAAAGATAAGCATATTTCAAGGCTGGTCAGACAGGACAATGCACTTGAGCATTTCCATGTTCAAATCACCATAGGAAAAATCCAGTACCACTTCCTTGCAAGCTGTAGGTCCCCCTTTATGATGCAGGAAACCCATATCATGTATTTAAACAGGTCAACTTCAGTAGACCAACCTCTCACTTACCTGACTCTACTTGGCTGAGATGAAATGACTGACAACTTCGGAAGTCCGACATCTGGAACACTGACTTTTCATGCGAGGTAAATAACTGCTTGGCCATCCTGTTGAACTTTGCCCCTTACCCCCTGCAGTAGTGCAGTCTCAGAGTTGGTATATTTAGTTAGGAGTGTGTGGGGCTGAAGCCCCCCACATTGATGGGTTTAGTATTGTTTATTAGTTTTTTTATTCAGGATGGCCAAGCGGTTACATACCTCGCATGAAAAGTCGGCGTTCTGGATAGCGGTCTTCTGAAGTTGTTGGTCCTTTCGTCTCGGGCCAAGTGGGAGTCGAGTAAGTGAAAGATCAGTCTACTGAAGTAGACCCATTTAAACTTATTAGAAACACTAACCATCCAACTATTTAATTACCCCACTATTAACTGGAAATCCTATACGACACTAAATGTACAAGCACATAGACTCCTGGATTTTGTAAACACAAACTCCCTGGACCAGATAGTCAATACAACAACCAGGGGTGGAACCATACTGGATCTGATCCTCAATAATATGGGAGAGTGCTGCACACTCCCTACTGTAATACCTTCTTTGGTAAGGCCAGACCACAAAATGGTCTCCTTTGAAGTAAAAATAAAACCTGGACCCCCAGCTAAACCTAGAATATTCAGGAACTATTCTAAGGCTTACATCCTGCTATTAAGTGAGAACCTAGCAAAATTTCAAGCCCCCATAAACACTTAGAACACTGCTGACTATGCAGAACTGCTCACAGAAACCCTGTACAAGCATGTTAATAGCTGCACAAAGGCAGCTGTACCCACTAGGAAGAAGTACAGAACTAACTCAAAAAACAAGCAAACCTGGTGAAATCATAAAATCAATAGCCTGTATAACATGAGGAAGAAAATCATGACAAAATTAGGAGGTGCAGCACCCAGAAGGATAAAACCACTCTCATCAAACTAAGCAAACAACTCAGAGGACAGATGAAGTCTACAAATGCCAAATCTGAGGTAAGTTTGGCCTCCCAGGTCAAGGACAACCACAAAGCATTATTTAGCTATGCCCACAACCTCAAAGGCAATGCACAGTTGTGTGCAGAGCTCATTGTAAATGGAGCCACCTGTACTGACCCAGAAGACATAGCAAACCTCCTGGCTGATAAATGCAGCACCAACTTTACCCCTCTCTCCTCCTCAACCTTAAAGGCATCGTTCATCACTCTGCACAAATCTCAGCCATCTACAGACCCTGGAAACTACAGACCAAAAAGTCTCACTAGTCTTATATGTAAAGCCATGGAAAGAATTATCATGGAGATGATCAATAGAAATATAGTAAACCTCCAGACACTGGACCCAACCCACTTTGGTTTTGTCAAGGGCAGAACATGCCTACCCAACCTGGTGCACTTCTTTGAAATGGTCACCAAAGCAATGGATGAGGGCAAAATCATTCACACTGCCTACCTTGACCTGGCCAAGGCATTTGACACAGTACCCCCAATTGGGCATTGTTTACAAACACAAGAGGATAGGTACAAACCTGTATGTCACCCGGTGGATATCCAACTGGCTCACAGACAGGACCCAGGAAGTTAGAATTGGGGAGTCCACCTCTACAAAAAGGCTAGTCACAAGTGGAGTCTGTCAGGGATCAGTCCTTAGACTGCTCCTTTTTGGCATTTACTTCTCAGAAGTCAAGGCCAATGTAAGTAGTCTCTGGCTGACTAAATATGCAGACGATTGCAAAGTAGGAGCTCTCATTCAAACTCACACTGACACAAATGTTCTCCAGGAGGGGCTGACACAGGCAAACAACTGGTATCAGAGCCATGGACTAAAACTAAATGCCAAGAAATGCATAATAGTATCCTTTGGGAAGTCATTCATCCCTAGTAACTATCATTTTACAACACACCCATTAGAGTTGACCCAGTAGTCAGGGACATAGGGACACACATAGATAGTAATCTATGACCATTATGCGTTTACAGTGGTGAGAAAATCATTCTAAGTCATGCAACTTATAAACAAAGGTATGGCATCTAATTCCAAGGAAGTCATTGCTCCACTGTATTTGGCCTTCATCAGACCTATCATTGAGTACAATGCCCTCTTTGGTATATACCTAACTAGGCATATCCAACACCTGGAATGTCCACAGAGGTTCTTCACTAAAAGAATACAGGGCATAAGTAAAATGTCCTATGCAGACCACCCTATCCCTGAATTCTGTCTCCTACAGGCTTTTGAGGGGAGATCTATGCCTGGCGTACAGAGCATTGTCAGACCCCACTCTGATGTCCCACCTGCTTAGCCACAAAACAAACAGCACCAGAATTACCTGTACTAAAGACTTAAACCTTGCCTGTGCTATAAATAGGACCTGCTGGAGAGATAGGTATTTACCCTAGAGACTACCACATGTATGGAACAGGCTCTCCATCCATGTGAAGCAGAGTTCCTCCCTAACCCAAGTCAAGTGCAACTTGGACAATTGGATGGGAAACTGAAAATTCATCCCTGGTTTGGCACCTATGTCACTAATGGACACAGGTAACCTGTAAATGGTTCATCTTCCAGGCCCCTGCTTACACTCATCAAAGGTATCGGAACTTGTCAGAGATTTGGGATGCATGGCTAAGCTTAAAAAGGCCCTTGTGCTGGTTAGCCTAGTAAACACCTATGAGCCTATGAGCAACAGAATAAAGAAATGTAACCAATCAATATGATTAAAACACACTTTAATCTGTAAAAATAATTAAAAAATGAAGGAACAAGATTAGTGCTTTTACGCCCTGTCCAGGTGTTTCTTCAAATCTTAGAGCACAAACAGTGAAGCACTATTTAAATACATAGTTAAAGGAACATACTCACTGAGCCCCTTGCCTTTGTCACTCTGTAGTTCCAGTATCCATTTTGTCTCAATACATTCTGTCATATTCTTAACATCACTCGACCTAATACTAACTTTAAATAATTCCATACACAAAATTTAAAAATGTGATTCCTCCCAGTAGTTAAAACGTGTTTACACAGAGCATTTTCCATCATGTTTATAAATACTGTAAATATGTTCCCAGATATAATCTTTCAAAGCTCTGTTGATTTTGCCAACATAGAAGCTTTCACATACAGTTCAGACAGCCAGATAGACCAGATTACAGCTTCTGCAGTTTGCAAAATGTTTTAACGTGTAAATTCTATTAGTATCAGGATGCATAAACGTGTCCGTAACACTGATATATCCACACATACTACAAATCCCACACAAATGCATGCCTGTCCCTATCAGAAGAATGAACATTCTTATTAAAGGGCTTATAACATAACATATTTTTTCAGAGAGTCGTTCTTAAAACAAAATCTAGGCACATTCCTAAGTACCTCCTTGCATTTCTCATCACATGTGAGAACATGTCAATCTTTAGTTTATTTCTAGAGGTTATGCTCAACATGAAATTAGTGAGGCATGCAATGAGGTGATAACTGATAGGAAAAATCTTACTAGGCCTTATTTTTCTAAGAATAATGATGAGTCTACAAAGAGTGTTAATGTGAATAAGAACACTTTACGGATGAGTATCACCTACTTGAATGATATTCTTTCTGTGTGTGATATCATTAGAAAACATTGGCATATTCTGTTAGTATTCAAAAGTACTTGGGAATTTGAGGCTGACATAAGCCGAGGAACTCAAAACAAGCAGATAAAGAACAAATAAAAGTAGAGCACGAAAATGTAACTCTCATTCTGAAAGAGTGGTCTATTTGGCAACCTTGTTTTACATTGGTAAAACAAAAAAAAAAAAAAACATGAAATAGAAGGATATAGCAACACATATATAGTATCCAACATAACAACAGCAAGAGCACTTTAGCTAGACACTCTTGCAATTGTAAGGGTTGCAAAAAATGTAAGTTTATGATACTTGAACAAGTGCAAGCAACAGCTTTTTCCAGGGATTAGCAAAACAAGCTGCTGCATTGTGAAATGTTTTGCCAATTTAAACTTGATATAGCCAATTTCCCCTGTTTTGAATGACAGCATTTCTGTTCTTAGTGAACTAAAGAGAAGAGCAGCTTGCTTATGATTTATTATTAAACCGCAGTTCTACTATTATGTATAGTTTGCATTTATATTAATTATTTATATTATTATTTTTTTTTTACTTACACAGACATTTTCTTTCCACCGTATTGTCATTGTTTTCTTAAGTTTTGATTGGGCACAATTATTTGTGATTGGTCAGTTGAGTGGGTGTGCTTGCTATCAGCTGTTTCATTCAGTTTTTTTAATCATGCTGTGTTATGTAGCATTGGTGGTATAGTGGTGAGCATAGCTACCTTCCAAGCAATTGACCTGGGTTTGATTCCTAGCCAATGCCAAAAGTCTAATCACATGACAAAAGCATTTAACCAAGGTATTTTTTGGTTTTTAGAATAAAGTAGTGTTCATTGGGATTCTTGGCTTCCTGAATTCTTTTTTGGTTTTAATTGTTCAATGTGGTTCCAGTTCTGGAGTGTGCTAGACTTTTGTTATTTTTTAACATTGCAAAATATTTACGTTATTTTTTTGTCTCTCTCATCTACACTCTTTTTTTCTAATATTTTTATTTTTTGATCTTTCATTGCATTGCAACATTCATTTCTTCCTCAATACAACTGCCAGCACAGGGAGCTAGAACCGCCACAGCAACTTGGACTACCATTCCTTCACAGGTGGCTTCAGCATGCCACCATCAGCTGCAGAGGCATCCAGTACTTGTGGGTGAAACTTGACAGTGTTACCTCAACAACACCTGCATTACCTGCACCACATCTGTCAGGTAGCTATGCCCTGGGGCTGTTGCAATGGGACCCACTCTGAGTAGTGCCACTGGAGGTAGCGATTAATTCACCTGACAAAAAATGACAGTGATGTTGGAGGAGATTATGGATAGGGGTTTTCAGGAGACATCAGTGACAGTTCTGAGGGTAAGGCATAGATTCTCACTGTATTCATGACAGATAGGGATTCACCACTGGAACTGAATACCTAACCCCAATAATGGTGCTTCCATCTCTCTTGTGTTCATCACCATCTCTGTCTGTCATGAATGTCCTGCATGTCTGTGCCTGCTATCTAACCTACCCTACATACCTTAACCTGTTAATCATAAATACCTTCCCCAGCATTCTGCCTTTTCTCTTAAAAAAGAGCCCCTTTTCCTAAAAAATAAATATGCATGCATAACTCTTCATTTCACATATATGTGCTTTGGACACCTCATATGGTAATATTGGTTACACATTATTAAATAGTTGTCTTACATTGTTTATGATGTAGGTATCCATACTTCACAGATTGTCTGCACATATAATATTAACTTGTAAAAATGTGGATAGATGTGATTCTATTCCACCACCATCCTGCTTATTCCTTAATTACTTCCCCAGTGTCCTACTTTCTGCTTGCTCCTCATTTTCACCTCTGCCCTATTAACCACATTTTGTACCTATAATCTGGTAAAAAAAATGGATTCACACACCACATAGATGGCTGGCTTATAAACAGAAATCTCTATTTCTGTACTCAGTATTTGTGTGAAGCTTTGCATATAGAATCAAGGCCTACCTCTAGTCCTGTTCCTATGGTAAAACTCAAAGACTACTTGCCCATGCGCTAATACTTTGACACCAGTCACACAACTAAGCTTGGCAGCACTGCACGCTAGTAAGCAATTCTGACGGAATGCAAGTAATGTCAGTGGCCTCTGTTTCTTGTTTGTGCTGTACCGGCTTATTGTATATCTGATGTAATGAGCTAATTAAAATGCACACTGCGTACTGCTGTTTGCATCTGACGGTGGGATTTTCTCAGATTTTCCTTCCCAGTCTCACATTGTGTTCCAGTGAACTTGCACAATTACAAACATATTTGCAGACGTGCAGTAGTAATATCACTTACATGTATGTCATGTTAATATCCTGCATGTTGTATACATATAACAGTGAGTTTTCAGTCCTGCACACGCAAACACAGCACTTAACAATATAACGCATAATGCAGTGATCTGGAGGTTAACAATCAGGAATACTGGGTGGCACTCTATGTATAACAGCCATCAACATCACCCACAACCATCCTTTTCAATACCTGTAACATCACCTTTGTGATTCCATTCTGCACAATTCCTTCACCTTCTGACTTGTAAGACACGACAGTACAAGTCCTTTTGTGACTTCATCTGTGACAGCATTATTGTGTAAACACTTGTACTCCTACACATGACTTCTATTCCAGTAATGTGTACTACCCATCACTGATGCACACACATAAAAATATAATTCCCAGCCATGACGATTCATGTAAAGTAATACGTATCTCTTTACAGACATCAATAGAAGACTTGAATACTACAACAGATCTTCCTACTGGCACTGTTGTGTGATGCTTGGCATTGAGCAGCAGCACTAAGCAAGCTTAAGTAACACTGACCGCCATGTCATGTTCTGTTCCAAAAACTGTTTAGAAATTGCCTTCAAGCACATTCATATGGTGCTCCTCATGCTGATACACTTAGCTCCACTGAGCAAAATAAACCAATACTGATATCTGTTTGTGGACACAGCTATGTATAACTGGCTTGATGTTTTAATGAAATCCTGCTGTCATGTTGGAATTATCAATACATTACATTGTAGAGGCTGATCCAAATATTCCCAGTGTCAGTTTCACAAAGCACAATTTCCATTTCTCCATATATCTTTTACCAGCTCTTCAACTGTGTACTATTTTCCAGTTGTGGCATGACTTCTGCTAACAGCTAGAGCATAGGTCTAGAGAATGTTATGATATTTGAATCCAGAAGTGTGTGCCCAGTATGAGTATGCACAAAAGTAGCTGGGAACAGGCAAGAAAGGCTTACTTATCAGATGTGATGTGTTGAATGCTACTTTGTTGTAACATTTTCATAGGAAGGGGATTTTACTCCCTTTTAATCCATATGCATTCCAACACCTTATTCAATGTATCTCTTTAACTGTGAGCTTTCTGACAACTATGACATCACTGTCTCTAAGGTGTCAACAGCTAGTGCATAGGTCTAGAGAATGTTGATTGAGGTAGGGTGGTGTTTGACATAAGAGAATGTTGATTGAGGTAGGGCAGTGTTTGAATCTAGCTGTGGCTAGGAGTTCAAGTGTGTACAAAAGCAAATGACAACAGGCAGGAGTGGTCTAGTCAGTGGATATGATGTATACAGTTCAATTTGTGGTAACATTTACACCAGTAGATGGCCTTGATTGCTCAAAAGTTATATGCCCTTTTAAGGAAGGCCATATGCATTCTAACAGTCTGTTCAAGTTTTCCCTTAGACTGTATGTTTTCTGATAATTGAGTTATGATGTATTCAGTGGCATCAACAGGTAGTATACAGATGTAGGGAATATGCCTTGGATAAGCAGTTGTTTAAATCCAGCAGCATGTACCTTGTTTAACTGAGTAAAAACAGATATCAGTGATATACAGAGATGGCTCACTCAACAGATATAAGATTAGATATTTTATTGTGTTTTGGTGGGTGGAGGACTATGATCCCCTAAGTACTGTACTTTGTAGTAAGCATGTACAGTGTGATGTCTGGTTAATATCCCACCGGACTCACACCAATTAAATGTGATGTCCCCCACTTAAAACCCAGGTTGGTAATTAAGGATCCTCAATCCTCATCACTGACTCCAGTGTGGGGGTGTGATGGAAAACACCAGTGCACAGAGCACACAAGAGTAAAATTACACAATTTCCCTTAAGAGCACAACAGGAACATGCTCTATTTTCCTGGGACTGGACTATATACCTCAATCCAGCCCAAATGTAATCACTTATCATACACTTCAGAGCAATATGTTCCAGTTTAAGACCTCTGACTCACCCACACTCAAAAAAAATTTAAATCTCATACACTCAATCACTTATGGGAAGCCTGACACATAATTCTAGCTTTGTGTCCTCTCCCCATTACAAATGGTAATGCTGCCACCAGAGTCAGGCAGGTCTTCATGCCCTTCAAAGGGTGATCAATTTGTTAAAAATTAGATATCAAAATAAATGATAGCTATGACCAGAAGTAGCCAGGAATTGGAGGTGACCTGGGGAGTATCAAACAGGTATCAATACTCTCTAATCTCTAAAGAACACACTGTCCAGCCAGAATGTAAAGTAATGAAAAACATTTAATATTAAGTAAATTGATTATGAGAGTAAATCAATAAACACCAGAATTCAGTCACCAGAAATATAATATAGTCTACTACTGTATGGTACAGAAACCTGGGCAGTAAAGGAGGGGAAGTTGAGAAAGCTAGAGGTGACAGAGATGAAGTGTCTGAGATGGGTGGTAGTATGCAATCTCTGGGACAGAGTCAGGACATCAGGACATCAGACCAAAAGCTAAATTAACTCCAGTTACAGAGAAGATCAAAGAGAGAATACTATAGTGGTTCAGGCACATATACAGAAAGACAGAAAGCAATCTTGTGAAGATGATTTAGGACAGACAGGAAGAAGGCAAGGGGAAACAAGGGCATCCAGCAAAGAGGTGGCTGGATTATGTGAGAGAAGATCTGTAACAGTCAATCATGAGTGTCAAAGAAGTTAGATGAGTAGCACTGAATCATGAGGGATAGAGGCATTTGACTTGACACCCCAACTCAATGTAGAAGATGGGAAAAATATTTTTTTGATGATGATGATAGACATATGTAGACATTTATTATGGCAACCATCACAGCTTCCAAAGTTCACTGTAATGCTGATGTGATGTTCAAATTGTCTGTATAGAATACTGAGTGTTGTGATCCACCAGTTACTGTTGTCTGTTATGCAATGCTCCTTTCCTTTGTCAGTTTTCCATGATATTGTCACACATCCTTCAAATGTGTACATTCTCACAACTGTTGTACAAATAGTTTTGTGGCATCGATATTTAATACACATGCCATGAGATTGCGAGTTAGGTATGCAGGAGTTCCAATCCCATCTGCTATACATTGTAGCAGTGTATGAAACAATTGTTGCTATACAATAGCAACTTACTGCTCAGATATGTTATGATAAATTGTACTTGGATATGACCCTTTCTCAGGGGGTGTTGTGCTCACTTTTTAACCATGGCCTTTTTCATTCACACACATAATGCTGATGACCTTCATCCATATGTGTTACAAAGGTTATAGAATTTGTTCTATGGCATCACTAGCTAGTGCTCTACTCATAGGAACTTAGGTGGGCAGGGTTCAAATCTATGCAGATCTCACCTGTGGAATACTGACTACTGTCATTATCATGTGGTAATAATGCCACATAAGCCTAACCCCGTGGTAGTGTGCCATGCCATATGACAAATCTACGTCTCACTATCACCATGCACTGATCCATACATTGTTTTCTGGCTTTCACTCCACATCCATGTTCCCTGTACACTTATTTCACCTTCTACTGTATTAAATATGACTGTACACCTTTTACATATTCACATCTTTTCTGAAAACCTTCTTTCACGGCTTCTATTAGTTGTGAAAACAGGTAAGTGAATTTTTATTTGCCAAATATGATGTTATATAATCCTTTAAAATGTATTTGGCAGGCACCTCTGTTTTCAATACTCACTATGCCTTGCTAATATCCTTTCTTTTTGAATGTATCCTTTCTTTTTGAATGTATCCTTGCTCAAAGTCAGGAGTTCAGACTCCGCTATGTTTACATTTTGTTTGACTTATATCAGGTTATCTATTCCATTAAAGTGTTTTTGATGGTCACCTCTCTCTTGAATACCCTATTAGCATGCCTTGCAAGTATTCTATACTTTTGAATGGATTATTAAACAAAATCAGAGGTTCAAGCACAGGTATGTGTATTTTGCTTACCTATAAGCCTACAAAGAACTTATCTGTTCCATAGAAATGTGTTATTCCACTTACCTCTGCTGTCAGTGCTTGCTAAGCACACCCTGCTACTCCAGTAGTTCGGAATATGACAGTGTGACACCAGCAGGGGTTCACTGTTATCCTTAATTTTGTCTCTTGTCTCATTCCCCACAGTGTTAGTTATCTTGTCATGATTGTGCTCCCTATGTGGGTTATGTTGGCATTTCATAGCATAATTTATTTATCTGGATTCTAAACCCACTGTTGTGATGGCTAGTTGAGGAATACATGTTTTTAATGCTATGTAAGTGATCTGTGAATATCTGCACAGATGTGTGATGTGCTGTGGGGGACTTGCATCATGACTGCTTCATTGGCTACCCTTGTTAAGGCATTTGTATGGTAAATTTGTTGTATGGTAGTTATGGTTTCACTTCAATTGAGGTCTGTTACTTTCTTTGTTTTACTGCAATCATCCTGCATATGTGAAACATTTCACTATTTGTGTTTTAATTACCCTTTGCAATATGACATCTGCAGTATCTCCCCTTAACATTACAATGTGGATATACTAGTGGGTGGACTTCCATACTGCACTGACCCACGTTGGGACAAACCTTCCATTTCTAACCCAACTTTATGGTATAGTATGGGTAGATGGTTCACACACCATTGTTGCTAGGTAGGTATGTGTTGTTGCATCACACTAGTGGTGTACTGGCATATCCCATACCTCCCATGTATATACTTCTCACCTGTCCCGAGTTTCACAATTTGTTCACTTCTTGCATCATAGTTATATGCTACTCCCCCTGAGATTTGTGGTTACCTGGCACATCCTTGATGACTGTCAGTAATAACAGATTCTTTGTGTTTCTGACTTTGTACCCATGCGAAAATGTATGCTAATCCTCCAAATGTTATTTTATCAGATTTTACACTGTATAGGAGTGCTATTTACAAGTTGTCCATAATTTTCTGCTTTTATCTACACATTATTTGTGTTTTTTTCAGTATTTTTGAAATGAGTGGTTGAGAGGTATGCCTGTATATAGCTAAAAAATGTTTTACATGGCTGTATTATCCTAAACACGTTTTATTGCTAAACATTCTCATGACTGTTTGTTTATACAGATCACATTGTAATGCTCACCATCTCCATAATTGCAGTTAATGAAATGGATGCCTTCATACATAATTGCCTGGTTGTTGCTGAGTTTTCCTTTGCTCATAGTTTCTTGTCATAGTTACCAGATGCTGTAGAGTGTACTTACTCACTTCTGAGTTTGTGGATTGTCATGCACACTCATTTGTTTACATCATGTAGATACACATGGTTGTGCAGTTGCTTACCACGATGTAGCCACAAGCCTTTGTGGCAGCCTTAAGGTGAGACTCCTCATCGTGCTATATGCTTTGGCTTTCTGCATATTGGATTAACAATGCTGCTCGTCATGCTAACATGATCAGTCATGTTAGCTTGGGCATGACATGGACATGATGTCAATGAATCCCTAGGGGATACTAATACTAACACTAATATTAATATTATCGGCCTGTTATTTTAGTTTTAAATGTATGAGCAGTACATACAACAGTTCATCCATTACATGTATGCACTAAATATATTCATTCAAATTTACTGGGAATTTATTTAAATGTGCAACCTTTATAAATATTGCTTGTTTGACTTGTTCTCTGCCTAGCTATTGCTGATCTCTGTCTGCATTTGATTTCAATTGGAGTTATTCATTTAACATTTGGTTGCTTGTATTTTTTCATCTTTTTCTTATATTGTATTTTGTTTTATTTTAAAGTTTTGTTTATTTATTTATTTTGCATTTGTTTACTGGGGTAGTCCACTGGGCCATTATGAGCCCATTTTCAGTGGAGGCCCAGGGAAAAAAATCTCAACAATTAAATGAACATGGGGTGTAATCATACAAAATCAGTACAATTTCAAGAGTATATACAACAAAGGTAACATATTTGACAATTGGTTGAATTACTGGTAAAATAAATTAATGAAAATAAAAAACAGCAAAGGTGAAGAGACTGACATTACATAGATGTTTCAGGCATTAGAATAGTGAGGCTTTCGCCAGGCAATATTGCAAAGTACAAATAAAACATCAGTATCAGCAATAAGCAAATGCAATTAGGTTTTGACAGGAGGAGATAAGGAGCAGGTGCAATTCCAGATAAAAGATAGGTAGTGTTTTACAGAAGTTTTGAAAGAGGCAAGGCATTGGGTAGTCTTAATAGTTAATGATAGGTTATTCCAATTTTTGGCTACAGAAAAAGACTATAGAAGATGGCCTAACGGCAGGTTTGTTTTTTGTTCCAGCAAAAGGTGCTCATTTTCAGATCTGAGAGGCCTCCTAGGATGGTAGTAACTAAATATCAAGCTCAGAGCAGGACAGTCTGATGGCTTAAAGATTATTTTGTGTGCAGTAGTTAGTTGCAGGTAGGACATGTAGTGTGGTAGTTCTGGCCAGTTTAGAGATTGAAGAGCAGTACAGTGATAGGTAGAGTGTTTGGTGTTAGTGGTGACTTTGGTAGTTTTGTTATAACATGTTTCAAGTTTAGCTTTTAAGGAGGATTGGAGATTAATAAGTAAAGGATCACCATGTATGAGAGAGGGCAGTAGGTATGTGGAAGCAAGAACTTATTTTGTGGAGGGGCTAAGGAAGTGTTTATGCCTATAGAGAATTCTTAGCTTTTGGTGACTTTTGCTGATGCTATGGTGTATGTGTAAGGCAAATTTTATGTCCATAGTTACCTGCCCCAACTGAGACAATAAAAAACACTTATTAAGAAGCTAAAGCCCACTACACAAGCTGCAGACAGCTTACCAACAGTGTTTTTAAGACTAGCTGCAGAAGGAGTTGCCTTTCCAGTATCCATTCTTATCAATAGATCTATATCAGAACACCAAGTACCTACCATTTGGAAAACTTCACACATTATTCCACTTCATAAAGGAAGCAATTCAAGCAATCTGTCTAACTGCTGATCAACTGTGATCCTATCACCTCTGTATACGATACTAGAGAGAATTGTGCATAAGTAAATCATGGGCTAGCTGTATACTAACAATCTACTAACCAATACACAGCACAGTTTCCGCCCATACCATAGTACTACCACTGCACTAATGTCATTTACTAACACTGTCAACCTTCATAGAAACAATAGTAAATATGTATCCTTTATCTTTCCAGACTTATCGAAAGCATTTGATATGGTCTCACACAACAAACTTATAAATGCACTCTGTGTTGAATCTTTGTCAGTCTACTCTTGCGTAGTTCCAGCCAAGCTACCTACCTGGGCAGCAGCAAGCAGTACATTGGCAACAAAATCTATCGCCCCTTCTTCTTGTGACCATAGAGGTTATCCAAGGCTCTATATTAGGCCCCCTACACATCTCTATATTTACAAACAACCTTCATACCTCAGCCCCAAATGCTTCAGTCATTCAGTATGCAGATGATTCTGCAGTGATATGGGCTGCTACTACACCACAGGAACTACAAATACTAACACAAGAGTCCTTCCTGGCAATAGAAATTTGGCAAACAAACTCCCACCAAACTCTAAACCCCCCAAAAAACAAATTCATGTGATTCCACCCCACTAAAGCTACTGTACCCCTCTTGACTTTCAATATTGATTTAACAAACAACACTGTCATCTCACCCTAACCTTACATCAAACTTTTGGAAGTTGAAATAGACAGCAACATGAAATTTGACATTCACATATACCAAACCATAAAAAGTACGCAAAAAACTTGGTACACTTTATAGGAACACACAGTATCTTACAAAAACACAAAAACTACTATTGCCCAATCCCATCTGATCTTAACTCTGCTGTATGCATCACCCATATTAACTTACCTAAGAAAATCCAAATTAGCAAAACTAGGCTCCAGTTATAACAAGTTTGCCAGGTATGCAGAAAACTCACACTTTTGGTCACACCACTTTTTATCACTCAAACAACTCAACTGGTTATAACTCTCCCAACTCCTACTCTTTAACCAACTAACCATGGCCCACAAAACCTTCTCTCAACCAGAGGAAACATCTACCCTGAAAAACCTACTACAACCATTCTCCAGTGCATGATCTCTACACTCTGGCAACAATCCCCCTTATAAAGATAACCACAGCCACAATCTTGCTGAAGAAGCCCTCTTCTCAAATTACATATCCAAATTTTGAAATGCACTCCCTCTTAACACAGCACTCATCACACCCCTGACTCAATTGAAAAAAATGTTAAAAATTCACTTAACAAACAAGTGGCTATGCTCATGCATTACTCCTGAGTAACTTTCTCTTTCAACTGCTGCTATTACTTTCTACCATTAACGATTGCTATTACTTGGCATTACTGCTATTACTGCTTCTAAAGTGACTTTAATGCTTTATATGCACATAGGTTTGTTAAAAAACCCTTATATGGGTTTTCTAACTGATTCTCTATAGAAGTTATGTAATGTCTGTATGAAATCTGTTTTACTATGCTATGGTTACATATATGTAACTCACTGTGATACTTAATGTACTCAAAAGTTTGTTAACATGCATGTATTATGTGGAGCTTTGCTCCCGGGCTTTCACTGAAAAAGGCCCTGTGTCCAGTCGGACTTTAATGGTAATCAAATGTAAAATAAAAATAAAATAAATAAAAATTACTCCCTAATAGTTTTGTAAGGGAAACAACCTCAATTGCATTGTTACTTTGAGAAAGTATAGTGAATTGTTTTTTGTTTAAGGGGGTTGTCTTCTTTAGGGTGAATAACATGATTTTGGTTTTGTTTATGTTAAGGGATAGGTGATTATTAGACATTCAGGTCTCAGTAGAGGTAAAGGCAAACTGAGTTATTTGGTGTGGATAAGATATGGAATTGGCAGAGCATGTACTAGTTGAGTTGTCTGCATATTGAATAAAAGATCATTGATTTAGTGAAGAATGAAAACTATTGATGAAAATACCAGCTAGGAGGGGTCCTAGTATGGAGCCTTGTGGGACACCAGTGGAGATGTTGAGATATGGAGAGAGGGAATGTTGCCATGTAACAGCATGTTGTCTACGTGCTAAGTAGCTTGAGAACCAGTTGAGAGAGGAGGGGGAAAGGCCAGTCTTAGATAGTTGGGTTAGAAGTAAGGGGTGAGAGAGTGTTAAATGCTTTTGAGAGGTCTAGAAATAGGGAGGAGACAATTTTACCAGTGTCTTGGGCTCTATTAATTGTATCTATTAAAGATATGAGGGCAGTTGTGGTGCTATGGCCATACCTGAATCCATGTTTTGTTGGAGATAGGATTTGGTTTTGAAGTAGATAGTTTAAAATTTGAATATGTATACATTTCTCCAAGATCTTTAAGATAAGAGATAGAATGGCTATTGGTCTGAAATTTGAGATGTCAATATTGTTGCCATCTTTATGGAGAGGAAGAATGAATGCTTTTCTCCAGATTTTAGGTACACATGATTCTTTTATAGATCTATTTAGAAGTATGTCTATAGGTTTTAGGAATTGTGTGGGTAGGATGTCAGGTGCATTAGAGCAGTACTTAAGAAGTAGTTGTTTTATTGTGGCAGTTGGAATGGGTTTAAAAGAGAACATGGGTGTAGAATCGGTAGTGGACTTGTGAGAAGAATGGGAGAAGTGGGAGGGGAGCAAGAGGATGGTTTTGATGGAGGTATAGGGATTGTGCTGCTATGTGCTTGGGAAAAAGAGGCAGAGATGTGTGCTATAGTGTCAATAAAATGAGAATTTAAGAGAGTGGGTATTTCTTGAGATGTTTTGTCATGATGTATACATACATGACTTACTATTGGGTTTAATTCATGGTTGGTCTGAAGTTTTAGATAGTGGTCTTTTTCTGTTATTGCTAACTAGCCTTTTTACCTGGTTTCAAAGTTTTTAAAATTTTAACAGGTCTAGAGGGTTTTTATTTGTTAGCCATTGTTTCCAAATTTTGTCAATAGTTTTCATAAGTTCCTTAGCGGTCTTAGCCAGCGATGGGGCATGGTTTGTTTTGATTCACTATAAACGAAGAGGGGCAAGGCTATTTAGTGTATGTAGAAATGCTGAGTTGAAGTAGTCAACTGTGTCATCTAGAGAGATGGTTTTTAGTGTGCACCAGTTAATCTTTTTTAAAACGTGTGAAGATCAGTGGGTTGAATATTGTCAGATTCCTTATTATTTCATACTGATATGACTTTTGAAAGGGGGGACAGTATGGTGAACAAAGGTGGGGAGGTGGTCACTTAGGGTGTTTGGGAGTGTACAGGCAGAAGATGTTTTATTGCAGTCAATGACCAGAATCCAATCTAAAATGGATCCTCTATGTTTGTTCCTGTTAGGTCTGGTTGGAGAAGTGATAAGCTGAGTAAAATTGAATAGATTGATGTTTGAAGATGAAAGGTTAGAGCAGAGGTCTAGCCAGTTGATATTTACACCACCCAGGATATTGGATTCATTTTTAATATTGTTGGAAATCCAAGCATGGATTTTTTCCAGTAATGGTATGTTGTTACCAGGGGGTATATAAAGAGCTGTAATGCATAGTTTTTTACAGTCAATCATTTTTAGGAAGGAAATAAGAATTTCAGCATTAGCAAATTGTGGAGTAGAATCTGTACAGGGAACTATATTGTAGGTGTTAAGAAAGACTAGTGCAACACCACCTCCTTTTTTACAGGATCTATCTAATCTTATAGTTGTGAAGCCTGCAGGGAGGAATTTGGAGTCTTTAATGTAAGGTTTTAGCCAGGTTTTGGTAGCATCAGTTATGTCAGATTGAAAGTCAGGGATTTTATCGTGAATGCTTTGCAGGTTGAAGGTTATCACGTATAAGGATTTATGGGAATTGTTGGTGTGAGATTGTGTGTGTGTGTGGGGGGGGGGGACTGGTTGATGTGGGCCCAGGATTGGGGTGGATTTCTCTGGGTCTATATTAAAAACACAGATATTTACTTCCCCAAACACCTAAACACCGACACATATTCTGTGAACCGCAAATACACCGAACGCCCTAAACTGCAAAATTCAAAAACTCAAAATGTCATAGTTGTCCCATCCCACCACCCGCTACATACTACCTACACAAGCAAACTAAATAAATCACATACATGCACTAACCAAAACCCTACTTCTAACCCTAAACTAAACCCTACTTCTAACCCTTCACTAAATCTTGCATATGCCACCATGTATGCACTTAACTTAACCCGCACCCTAACCCTAAGGTCCGTAACTATCACACACTTACCTTAAAAAGCTATACCCAAACAAACTAAATAATCCACACACATGCACTTAATAAAACCCTACTTCTAACCCTACACTAAATCTAACATACATTACCATCTATGCACTTACCTTAACCTGTACCCTAACCCTAAGGTCCGTAACTATCACACATTTACCTTACGGAGCTATACCGCAGAAGGGCCAACCATGATGATTCGCCATTTCAGATTTCACGCTTCAGGACAATCAATGTTTTCGTGGTTCAATGAAGATGTGTCGGTGTTTAGGTATTCGGGTAAGTAAACATTCGTGTTTTTAATATAGACCCGATGTCTCCACATAAGGGTAAGATAGTTAACCTAAAAGAGTAGTACAGTAGATCTTGGTTTTTGATGGGTTTGATAAAGTGTGTTTGTGGGTTGGTGGATGAAATGTGTGGTGCAATGAGACTGGTATTACTTTTAGTGGTAATATTTTTATTTTGTTTAAGAGAATATGATTTATTTGATAGAGGCTAGGAGACATATCTGTGTAGCTATCAGAAGGTTTAGATGGGGAGATGTGGTTGTTGTGTGTTTTGGGGCAAGGAAATAGAGTTGAGAGCAGTGAGGTATATTAGGGAAAGCAAACGTGTGCAAAAAAGTGAGAAAGGTAGGATGAGAATACTAAATGAATATATGGTGTGAAGGTTTACAGGATGAGAAAGCTTATAGTTGACTAGTAGCAGAAAGGGTAACAAGGCAGTGTAATATGTGGAAGAGGTTCACATAGTGTGAAAAATAGGAAGCTAGGATGGGGGAGAGTTAGAAGGGGAGGTAAGTAGCACATGGACTGATTAGTATAGTAAGCTTGAAGGATGGGGAGGAAAGGTAATGATACAGAGAAAAATAATTTGAAGATAAGTAAATTATTGTAATAGTGGTATAGTGGCTGTGAAGTGGGGGGAAAGGGTGTATGGGAGGAAATAGTGAGTTGAGATTGTGTAGGTGGGGTTTAAGTATCTTTGCTGTTTTTTTACTTGAAATTGCTTCTCTAGCTTACCCTAAACAAGCTTAAACTGTTTTTTAACTGTTTGCTGCATTATTTCAATATCTGCACTTAAAGTTACTTTTTAGTCGAATTTGATCGAAAGTTTGTTTGTTTGTTTAATTTAACTGTTGAGGCTGCCCGCTAAAGTGTGCTAGCCTGTGTAACTGATTTATTACTGTTTCTGCATTTTCTGTGTGTTTCTATCTAAAAACAAAAAAAAAAACAAAAAAAAATCCTTGTTTTCCCGCCTCTCCTCGACTAGTTTAGACCAGTTTACAGGCATTGCTGTATTCTGGGCTGTGGTGTAGTTCCTGTGTTGTCCATTACCTTACTTGGATAGAAGGAAGTTTCTTTGCTCACCAGTGGGAGTGGGGAGCCTTGAGCAGCCTACCTGTCCCTGTATGAAGTGACCTCAGCACAAGAGCTGTAGTAATTGGTTGTTTTGGACCATTTCTAGCTCTTTTGAAGTTCCTTGTTTAAAATCCACCTCTGGGCATTTTTTTCTGGCTATACTGCTCAGACAAGCTCCTCATGGTCCTGCTGAGTGGTCCTAGCTACAGAGAACTCAGAAAAGCGACTACTTTCTGGATTTAAGTATCTTTGCTGTTTTTTTACTTGAAATTGCTTCTCTAGCTTACCCTGAACAAGCTTAAACTGTTTTTTAACTGTTTGCTGCATTATTTCAATATCTGCACTTAAAGTTACTTTTTAGTCGAATTTGATCGAAAGTTTGTTTGTTTGTTTGTTTAATTTAACTGTTGAGGCTGCCCACTAAAGTGTGCTAGCCTGTGTAACTGATTTATTACTGTTTCTGCATTTTCTGTGTGTTTCTATCTAAAAACAAAAAAAACAAAAAATAATCCTTGTTTTCCTGCCTCTCCTCGACTAGTTTAGACCAGTTTACAGGCATTGCTGTATTCTGGGCTGTGGTGTAGTTCCTGTGTTGTCCATTACCTTACTTGGATAGAAGGAAGTTTCTTTGCTCACCAGTGGGAGTGGGGAGCCCTGAGCAGCCTACCTGTCCCTGTAGGAAGTGTCCACAGCACAAGAGCTGTAGTAATTGGTTGTTTTGGACCATTTCTAGCTCTTTTGAAGTTCCCTGTTTAAAATCCGCCTCTGGGCATTTTTGTCTGGCTATACTGCTCAGACAAGCTCCTTGTGGTCCTGCAGAGTGGTCCTAGCTACAGAGAACTCAGAAAAGCGACTACTTTCTGGATTTAAGTATCTTTGCTGTTTTTTTACTTGAAATTGCTTCTCTAGCTTACCCTAAACAAGCTTAAACTGTTTTTTAACTGTTTGCTGCATTATTTCAATATCTGCACTTAAAGTTACTTTTTAGTCGAATTTGATCGAAAGTTTGTTTGTTTGTTTGTTTAATTTAACTGTTGAGGCTGCCCACTAAAGTGTGCTAGCCTGTGTAACTGATTTATTACTGTTTCTGCATTTTCTGTGCGTTTCTATCTAAAAACAAAAACAAAAAAAAAATAATCCTTGTTTTCCCGCCTCTCCTCGACTAGTTTAGACCAGTTTACAGGCATTGCTGTATTCTGGGCTGTGGTGTAGTTCCTGTGTTGTCCATTACCTTACTTGGATAGAAGGAAGATTCTTTGCTCATCAGTGGGAGTGGGGAGCCCTGAGCAGCCTACCTGTCCCTGTAGGAAGTGACCACAGCACAAGAGCTGTAGTAATTGGTTGTTTTGGACCATTTCTAGCTCTTTTGAAGTTCCCTGTTTAAAATCCGCCTCTGGGCGTTTTTTTCTGGCTATACTGCTCAGACAAGTTCCTTGTGGTCCTGCAGAGTGGTCCTAGCTACAGAGAACTCAGAAAAGTGACTACTTTCTGGATTTAAGTATCTTTGCTGTTTTTTTACTTGAAATTGCTTCTCTAGCTTACCCTAAACAAGCTTAAACTGTTTTTTAACTGTTTGCTGCATTATTTCAATATCTGCACTTAAAGTTACTTTTTAGTCGAATTTGATCGAAAGTCTGTGTGTTTGTTTGTTTGTTTAATTTAACTGTTGAGGCTGCCCACTAAAGTGTGCTAGCCTGTGTAACTGATTTATTACTGTTTCTGCATTTTCTGTGTGTTTCTATCTAAAAACAAAAAAAACAAAAAATAATCCTTGTTTTCCCGCCTCTCCTCGACTAGTTTAGACCAGTTTACAGGCATTGCTGTATTCTGGGCTGTGGTGTAGTTCCTGTGTTGTCCATTACGTTACTTGGATAGAAGGAAGTTTCTTTGCTCACCAGTGGGAGTGGGGAGCCTTGAGCAGCCTACCTGTCCCTGTAGGAAGTGACCTCAGCACAAGAGCTGTAGTAATTGGTTGTTTTGGACCATTTCTAGCTCTTTTGAAGTTCCCTGTTTAAAATCCGCCTCTGGGCATTTTTGCGCGGTTGTGCGCATAGCGCAGCGCCGGTTAAACAAGGTTAAACTTCTTCTGGCTCCGCCAAGTCTGCTCTTCAAATTTTCCCTTAAGGAAGCTCTACTCATAGTATAATCAGACTACTCGCTATATTATAAGCCTAGCACTTGTTCTCAAAACTTCTCTACTAAGTAAGCACTCTCGTACTAAGTAAGCACTACATCCACCTACCACCCCTGTGAATATCCACTTCCCTTAAAGGCACAGCACTCCCTTATACTATTCTAGCATGTCGAGTGGTAGATTACTGGCGTCCTCTCCAGTTCAGCTGGTTAATCTGGGTATCTTGAGACAATGCTACAATTGTCTCATGTACACCGACAACCCTCTCCTCCTCCCAACAAACACAAATACATGTGAGAGATGCAACTATATAGCCAAACTGGAGGCTGAACTCTCTCAACTCAGGGCTGGTTTGACCAGACAGGAGTAGATGGTAACCACACACACACAACAAACTCAGTCCCACATAGACCTACCACAACTGCAAACCAAACACATAAAAACACAAAGACATACTCGGAGGCTCTAATAAAAAACTTACCAAAACAACAGAGGCTCCCAAAGCAGACATCCAAAAATCCACCACCTCAAAACAAAACACATGCAACACATACTTCAATAAATCAGTGTGTCAATCAATCACAGCCCTTAAGGCCAAACACCATGCCTGATACACTAGTAATAGGTGACTCTATAGTCAGACACACTGATGTCCCGCTTACCAGGCTGAACAAGGAGAGGGTGACTGTGAGCTGCCTATCAGGAGCTAGGATCCGCCACATAACACACACACTCAGGTCACTCCAAAGCAAGTACAAATATGACTCCATCATTGTCCATGTTGGCATGAATGACCTGAGACGTACCTCCCTGGACTACATGAAAAGAGACATTGAGGAGCTCTCTGATTATGTAGCCCAGGCTGGTATGACCCTGACCCTGAGCAGCATCTTGCCCTCACCAAGAATGATGCCACAATACAAAGACAAGATGATCAGCTTTAATAATTGGCTCAAGTACTGGTGTCATTCTAAGGGGATCCAATGTCTGTCTGCCTGGGATGACATGTTGGACAAGCCACGCTGCTTTGCAAGGGACGGCTTGCACCTGTCACCACTGGGCTTCCGGATATTGGTTAAGGCTCTTGCCACACCCATAGTGCCTTTTTTAGGCAAGGCTCAAAAGACAAACCCATCTCCTTAGCAAACAAAAATGGAAAAAAAACTAAGGGTAATGCTGCTCAATGCCAGAAGTCTAAATCTCAAGATGCAGGCACTCAATGCACTCCTCAATATGGAGAACATCGATGTCTGTGCAGTAACTGAAACCTGGTTCAAGGCTCCTGAGAGCACCCCAGTGCTACCAAGCTATACCTCGTATCATGCTTTTCGGCCCCAAAACCCGGGCCGAACCACAAAGGGAGGGGGAGTGTCCATATTCATCAAGGACACCCACACCTCCAGGTTAGTAGCAACACATTAAGCATCGGATACCATACAGGTGCAACTAACCATAGGAAAAACTGCTATACAACTGGTAGCATGTTACAGACCACCCTCCCAATCTCAGGAACCCCACTCAACCTTCCTGAAGACACTGGAGGATATGAATGTATCACAAAATACCATCATACTGGGAGACTTCAACTACCCAAACATAGATTGGGTAATTTATTCTAGCCCTAACACTCTAGCCCAAAGGTTCCTGGAATTCATAAATTCAAATGCACTGGAACAACTAGTCACCTCTCCCACTAGGGGAGATAATATACTAGACCTGATCATCACAAACATGGGGACAAAATGCTCCACACTGGAGGTATACCCCTCACTAGTGAGATCTGACCACAAACTAATCACCCTGGATATACATATCCCACCTCCACCCCCAGCACAAAAGACCACAGTGAAAAACTTCTCAAAAGCAGACTTCACTCTTCTTAAGACTGAGATGGTATCCTTTAAGCCCACTGGGCAGTGGATACCACATCCCACAATGCCGAATCCTTCACAAATGCTTTCTATGGACATCTCCAAGAATGCATGGATCATGCAATCCCAAATAAATCCAAATCCCTCTCCACCAAAGGCAAGCGTCCTGTCTGGTGGACCTCAGCCATTAACAAATTGTATAACAAAAGAAGGAAGCTACTGCATGACAGAACAAAATCCCATAAAGGGAAAACATCTCTGATCAACACTAGCAGAAAACTACGTTCTTTTATAAAAACATCCAAGGACAACTTTGAGAGAAAAATCGCTAAGGACACTAAAGATAACCACAAAGCCTTCTTCAGCTATGTTAGAAACCTGGGCGGAAACCCTCAGATATGCTCAGAGTTAGTTCACAACAACAAAAAATACACTGAACCCACAGATATTGCCAACATTCTGGCTGACAGGTTCAGTGCAAATTTCTCCCCTCCCTCACCCCCAAAAGAAGAAATACTTATCCCAGCTGAATGTAATCTCCCTGTCATCTCAGATGTTCAAGTGAGAGCCGCCCTCAACAAAGCTAAAAACACAGCATCAACAGGACCTGACGGTATCCCGGGTTGCGTGCTACGTGAACTCCAAGAGGAGCTAAACCCGCACATAAAAATGCTATTTAACCTTAGCCTTACTACAGGATATGTACCTGAACACTGGCGCACAGCAACAGTGGTCCCACTCCACAAAGGGGGTACCTCTACAGACCCTGGGAACTACCGCCCCATAAGCTTAACCAGCCTGGTCTGCAAAGCTATGGAAAGAATCATCATGGAACTCATAAACAGAGACACTGGGGACCTACAGACACTTGACTCCACCCAGTTCGGCTTTGTGAAAGGCAGATCCTGCCTTTTGAACCTGGTTGACTTTTTCAAAACAGTCACTAGAGCCATTGATGAGGGCAAAGCAGTCCATACAGCCTACCTGGACTTGGCTAAGGCCTTCGACACAATACCCCACTCAGGCATCATAGATAAGCTCAACAGCTTAAATGTAAACCCTTATGTCACTAGATGGGTTGCAAACTGGCTAAAGGACAGAACCCATAAAGTTAAAATCACTGGAGCAATGTCAGACTCAAAGCCAGTCACAAGTGGTGTCCCACAGTGATCTGTCCTGGGACCCCTCTTGTTCGGCATTTATTTCTTAGATGTTAAAGCAAACATGGGAGGGTTGTGGCTGACAAAGTTCGCAGATGACTGCAAACTAGGCGCCATAGTCGATACACCAGCGGACACATACATCCTACAAAAAGGCCTCACAGAAACGGACAACTGGTGCCGGAGTCATGGCCTTAAACTAAATGCCAAAAAATGTATAGTCATCCCCTTTGGGAAAAACAAAGTACCCACAAATTATCACATAGACAGCAACCCACTGAGTATGGAAAAAGTAATCAGAGACCTAGGGACCCAAGTCAACAGCGACCTCTCATTTGACACCCACGTTGCCAAAGTGGTTAGAAAAACATTCTACCTTGCACACCTTATCATGAAGGGATTCACATCCAGATCCAAGGATGCCATTGTACCCCTATACTCCTCCCTCATCAGACCCATGATTGAGTATAATGCCCCATTTGGTATGTACCTCACCTGGCATTTGCAACAGCTAGAGAGACCACAAAAGTACCTCACCAAGAGGATCAAGGGTCTCCAACATATGTCTTATTCTGCCAGACTAAAGAAACTCCAGCTCTATTCAGCAGCATACCACCTGCTCAGAGGTTATCTCTGCCTGACGTACAAGGCCATGTCCAATCAGGAACTGATGGACATGCTCCACCTCAAAAAATCCAAATCCATCAGAACCACGAGAGCTAAAGACTTAAACCTTGGTACAAGTATGAATAGGACATGCTGGAGGGATAGATTCATAACCCAGAGGCTTCCCATGCTCTGGAACAAGATCCCAGTTCATGTTAGACAGAGCCTGTCACTGACTTTCTTCAAGAGAAATCTTGATGAGTGGATGGGAGATCGTAAGTTTACCCCAGGGGTCACATCTGTGTCACTACTAAACAGGGGCACAGTAAACTAATTCTATTATATAAGGGGGCCTTCACTGTGTCACTACTAGACAGGCACAGTATTCTAAATCTATTCTGTGCTTTTTTGTACCATTTCATGGGGTGGTGAAAGCCACATCATTATGGCTAGGCTTACAAATGCCCCAGGGCAGATAGCCTAGTACTAAACTATGAAACTATGAAACTATGAAACTATGAGTAGACAAATAGTGAAGTGGTGGCTTTTTATTTGTTGCAGTTAATTAATTTGAGGTGCTAAGTAGAAATGAATATAGGTATAGTGGGGTGGGTGGGAATTGAGGGTAGAGTAGGGAATTGGATTGAGCCTGAGCATAGCAAGGATGAACGGAGCAGACTGAGCCAGAGATCACAGCAGCATACAACAAAAAATAATCAGTGAAGTTGAAAGTATGGTCAAGTAAAAATAGAGCTAAACACATGCAATGAATGTGAGTAAGTCAGCAACTAATGTGTTAAAGGTACAAGGATGTAGGGTAGAGAACTCAGCTACTGAGGAGAAGTATCTAGTAGTCACAGAAGTAATGTAACTCTGGAAGTCAAGAGTAGTATAGAAGGTAATGGTGTGGTAGAGAAGCTAGTTGGAGACTGGAGAGAACAGAAGGGGAAGGAATAGAGCAGGAGTTCAGCTCTGTGGTGTCAAGCAGCGTAACACTTTAAGATATTTACTAGGAATATGTTTATGATATTAACATACATTACAAAAGTTGAATTTTTGTAGAACCACTGAGTCTGATTAGGAGAGGTATATTAAGGTTTCAGCTGTATGCTGGTGAAGCTTGAGATCTGCATAGCTGAATTTGCCAGGTCAGAGATCCTTTTTGGTTTATCCACAAAAGTAGCAAAACAATAGTATAAATACACTCCTACATGCCACCAGAATCTTGTTTTTATTTTAAGATTTTTTTTTTTGTTCTTTTTGGAGTTTTAAGCGATCTTAGCTAGGGTCAGTTTGAAAAGAATTCTTTAGCAGATAGTGAATAACATCCAGATAATTAGTGGTAGGAGCTGAAAAATAGCATTCCTAATTTAGCTACAAATATTTAGTGGCATTTTTAGTCATCTGTAGTGCTTGCTTAACTTCCTGTTCTCTGCCTGACTATTGCCGATCTGGGTTTGTATCTGATTTTTTCCACCAACCGACTCTGTTGCTATTGCGCTTTTAAACATGGTGGCTTTTGAGTTGCTCACCCCTACTATAAATCTGATTTTGGACACTCCTCCCAGTCTCATCTTATCAGTGCATTCTACTGAGTACTGAGAGATCAGCTGAGAAGGTCCTCTTCCTTAGTCTCTTAAACTTGAATGCTCTTCTGTTCCCTACCTTCCCATTTACAAAAGATGCACTTTATTCAGCTACTTTTACTGTATTTGTGCTTCTTCCTATTTTATTTAGCTTTTTACTGCACATACTTAAAGTGTTCAGTTGCATTTAATCTGCTGCATTTATTACTGCTTGTTAGTAGCGTGATTACATTGTAACTGTTATTCCAAGCCTCTTAGTTCTGATTTAAGCACTTGGGCTCCAAACTGGTTATCTTACAGAAGGAAGGTTTGTGGTCTGCACTCTTGTGGCAGGAGAAGATAACCTACCACCTTCTGAGTGTGGAATTGTTGGTTGAAGCCTTATTGTGTCTGTTATTCTAAAAGTGTCTTAGATTTGGTGTAAGACTTGGGCTCCAAACCAGCTATTTTACATTTTACATTAAGAAGGTTTGTGGCCTACATCCTTGTGGGAAGAGAATGTAGCCTCTACCCTTCTAAGCTGGGAATTGCTGGTGAAAGCTCATTATGCCTGTTATTTCTGGTTTAAGCACTTGGACTCCAATCCAGTTATTTTACATTAGGAAGATTTATGGTATACACTTTTGTGGTAGGAGAACATAGCCTATGCCATTCTCAGCTGGGAATTGCTGTTGCAAGTCTTGTTGTACCTTTATTGTATTGGCTAGAAGGATAGTTTATTTAAGAATTTGAATCTTATGGGGACCAAGATGGCAGCTGAACCATAAATACCATACAACCTGTTCTCTGCATTACTTAACTCAGCCAACAACCTTAGCAAGTAAAACATGGCTTTTCTGGCATTACATTTTGAAATTTTGGACTTCTATACCCCTGTGGGGTTTTGCTCTTCCTTTGTATGATCCATTTAAACAAATAAAACAATCACTGTTTAAAATCACTGGAGTGTAGCAACCTGGGCTACATGGATATGAAATGGTATTTCCAGTCTGAAAGTTGAGAGTGGTGTAAGTTTGATCACAAAACCTTAAACTATCATTTGCAAAGTAAAAAAAGAAGAACCGGATTCTTAAATCTAAATAAATAAATAATATAGGACATCTGTGTAAAAATGTCAAATGATACAGAACAAATGGATGCACAAACTACCAAAATGAACCTCTCGGCAGTTGCGCATCCTGAGAAAGAAATCATCTCCAAGCATGCCCAAACTTCAAAACAAGAAAATACAAAAATCTTCAAGTAAGAATAAAACAGACCATTTTTATGCCTTAGAGGGCTTGAAACACTTCAACCATTACAGCTGGCTATTCAGCAGCATTCTGACCATGTGAAAGCATTCGGTACTACATTAAATCAAATTTGGACCAGACTTGAAATCTCAGAAGCAAAGACTATGTAAAATGAAATAAAAATCAAACATCTGCAAAAGGACTGTCAATCTAATAACTGAAGTATCCAGGACTTACAAGTACTTGATCTTGAAACAAGAAGCAGATGTTATAATATACCGATTCCTGAACTATCAGAAAAATATGAACAGCTGAAGTTAATGGAAACTTTACATCAAATCTTCAGATGTCTCTTGGAAAATCAAGGTGAAGCCAACTGCATTACTATTGAAAGAGCCCACCAAGCAGCTTGAACAACTTCCACTGCTGCTCTACCATGACAGATATATGTTAAACATTTGAATTATCAGGATGCTTACAAGATTCTCTGTACAGCTAAGAAGAAAGGTATCCTTAAGTGGCATAATCATAAAATCACCTTTGTGCAAGACTTACCTGTACAAATTAAGCAAGACCAACAAAATTGGCAACATTCTGCTCTTACTTAATATCTAACAAAAATAAATTCTAAATGAAATACCCTGCAACTCTGACTTTTCAAAATAAAGTGATTAAATATACAATTGGTTTACTTAAAGAAGCAAAACAGACTGTTATAGGTGTCTTTAACTACTCCCTTGGTACAAATGGATGAGTGATGTATTTGAAACAAACATGTATATATACCACCCTTTCTGTCAATGATCATACATAGTAAGAGGTGTAAGAAGGGATCAGATGCAGTGCTAATAGATTACCAAAGAATGACAAATGTTAAATAGTGATATGGTATTTGCCTAATATACAAACAAAATAATTTATTTACTTCCACTGCTGGTCTAGGCATTTACCACAGGACAGCTCTCAGTTGCAAGAAGTAGCTCAGGTTGCTGACTTCCCTTTTATTAAGGGAGTATTTTCAGTGATGGTTCTCCTGAAAAAAAATTGTGAATAAAGTGAAGTAGTGAATATATATTTTGTTCTTGTAAGGTATATACTGATACTAATTGTTTGCCTGTTCTAGCCATTTTGACCTTTTGGTAAGGCTATAACTACCTAACTTTTTAAGCAACTTGTTATAACTCAGTTTTCCTTTTTGATAACTGCAGCACTAGCTGCATTAATATAGTAGTGGAGTAGGGCAAATTGTAATGATGTCAAGCAGATATATTTTGCTTATTCCAAATAATAGTACTTTTTATGTTGACAGTTATTATTAATTTGTTATTGTGTAAAGGATATATTCTATTATAATGTGTTATGTTAACCTTTATACTTTACTCTTTACATAATCTTGCCCTTACCTCTTCCTGGTGTTGGATAGACTTGGTGAGGCACAGTTTGTGGACAGGAAGAGTTAACTGCCATTTGCCTATACTGCTTATTTTATCACTTAGCCATTTAAGGTTCATGATAAATCTAGTGCTGGTGTCCTGCTTTCTTATGACATCCAAGATTCTAAATGTGGATAATTGACTGTTGGAATGTTAAGGGCTTCCATCCAAATAAAAATAGGAATTTATTTTTTCATCTATTTTTTTAATCAAATGCAGAAAACGTCTTTGTACAGTCAACACATATGATTTCTAGACAATGGGCTCAGGTTTCAAAGAAACATTGGATTGGCACTATTGTAGAATCAGGTAGCAAATAAAATAGCTTGGGTGTAGCCATTATAATCAAAAAATCTTTCAATGATTCAATAATGCATTATAACTCAGAGTCTGAAGGAAGGTGGTGCTATGTAATTATACAAATCTCCTGTTTAGATATACCAGTACTGCTGCTAAATATTTTTGCACCATGTATCATGCAGCACCAATTTATAATGACAATATATAAACTATTAAATGATTTTCCCAATCACTACTATTAGCCTAGTAATCTTTTAATGTCCTTTATGGCAATCTTGCTTCTATAGCAGTTGCAGATCTGAAGTCAGACTTTTCTTTATTTGATCCATTTAATTTTCAAAAAACTAATTTTCCTGTAATAACGTTTACCTATTACTTATATTGCAATAAATCTTGGGCTTGGTTAGACTTTTTTCTGATTTCTGAAGTCTTCCTAAAAATTTAATATGCTTTAAATACAGAACCTAGATGCTTCAATGATCACTCTAAAATTACTTTGATCATTAACTGGTCTAATATTAATATAAGAAGTAATATGGTCTACAATTGAACATTAAATCCTAATTTACTTCAAAAATAGGACATTAAAATTAAATGAATTACCTACTGGATACTTTCATAGAGAATGTCTCTGAATCTCAAATTCCAATTGATATCCAACGGGCTGCCCTGAAAACACAGATCAAAGGCATTTTTGCAAATAAAGCAAGTTATCATAAGAAAACATATAATTTGAAAGAATCCATTTTAAAAGGGAGCATTATTAAGTTGGAACAAGATTTTTGCCATAGTAATAGGAATGATACAGCAAAAAAACAAACAAAAAAAAAAAAAAAAACTAGCTGACCTCCAAAAGGAACTTTATTTAGTCAACATAAAGCAGAATTCATTTTATGAAATGAAAACTATAGCAAAATACTCAGAATGGGACCAAACCCCATCAACATTTTATTTATTTTTTATTTTTATTTATCATTTGTTGACCGGGAAAGTCCGACCAGGTTCCATAGAGCCTGTTTTCAGTAGAGGCTCGGGGAGAAATGCTCCAGATGCATGTCTTTGGAATGTGGGAGGAAACCGGAGTACCCGGAGGAAACCCATGTGAACACAGGGAGAACATGCAAACTCCACACAGAAGGCACCCCAGCCGAGAATCGAACCAGAGAACCTCTTGCTGTGAGGTGACAATGTTAACCACTGCACCACTGTGCCGCCCATTTCTAGCAAGACTCATAAACTGAAATAAATCTGCTCCTTTAATAATCTAAAGCATGTTTTAGGACAAACATTATAAAACCAGAGAGGAAATTATGAAGATATTTGCTCAAATTCGCACAAATCTGTATGTAGAACACAACCTTAACTATTCTACACAATAGCTGGATCAATAGTTGAACAGTCTAACTTTGCCAAAAACTACACAGGATCAGCAGAATATGCTTACTATGCTGTTTAACCAACAAGAAATTTTACAAATAATCAAAAATCTCAAAACTGGTAAATCAACTGGACCAGATGGCGTTATTGTTGAGTATAATAAAACCTTTGCTCAAACTATCTAAAAAATTCTACTGTGTATATTTAAATATGTTGGTGATAATGATATATTGGATCTTTATCTTAATAACTCTTAAAGTTATCTTTATTCCAGAAAAACCCTCAGACCTTTAGAATCTTTTAAATTATAGACCAATATCTCTTATAAATGTCGATATTAAAATATTTGCCTGAGTATAGCAAATAGGTTAAAAGTCAATCTATCAAATATAATTTCTCCTTACCAACCAGGCTTTATGCAAGTTAGACAAACTTGTGACAATACATTTACACTAGATATCTTAACGACTCTTTCTAAACACTATAGCTTATCATTTTTCTTGCTTATGTTAGAAGCTTTGAAAGCTTTTGATCGGATGAATATAGATTTCCTATTTACAATCATGTCATACTTTGATTTTCTACTCTCCTTCATTAATTGAATCAAGATTCTTTATGCTAATGCCCACACATCTTTATATATTAATAAAATTCTTTCCTCTCCAATCAAAATAATCAATGGCACAAGACAGGGATGCTCTTTTTACCATATTTTTTATCTCTATGTTGAACCATTGTTTCTTTGCATAATACAAAAGTCTTTCCACTATAGTCCAATCATCTGTAATATTCCTAGATCTCTAACAACTTTTGATGATGATCTAAATTTATATTTATATCTAATTTTATATTTTATGCTACGTAAGACAGATCTGCCAAAATTTTTATATAACACTATTTTTTCAAAGTCCCATATGGCTGAAGATCTGGTATAATCACGTATGTAAATCCCAGTATAACCCTGTGTTGTGAACACATATGCCAATATTGTGATGTATGTATGGAAAAGGCAGTATGTTCTATCAAATGAAAATCCACACCAAAATAATGTCATGTTCTATAAAAGATTTGTAGATGACCTTTTTTTTTAGTCTGGAATGGTACACCAATCACTTTTGAATATTTCTTTGAGTACATTTCACAGGGTCTATATTAAAAACATGAACGTTTACTTACCCAAACACCTAAACGCAGACACATATTCCATGAACCGCAAATACATCGAATGCCCTAAACTGCAAAATTCAAAAACTCGAAATGTCATAGTTGCCCCATCCCACCACCCGCTACATACTACCTACAAAAACAAACTAAATAAACCACATACATACACTAACCAAAACCCAACTTCTATCCTTAAACTAAACCCTACTTCTAACCCTACACTAAATCTTGCATATACCATGTATGCACTTAACTTAACCCGCACCCTAACCCTAAGGTCCGTAGCTATCGCACACTTACCTTAAAAAGCTATACCCAAGCAAACTAAATAATCCACACACATACACCTAATAAAACCCTACTTCTAACCCTACACTAAATCTAACATACATTAGCATCTATGCACTTACCTTAACCCGCACCCTAACCCTAAGGTCCGTAACTATCGCACACTTACCTTATGGAGCTATACCATAGAAGGGCCAACCATGATGATTCGGCGTTTCAGATTTCATGCTTCAGGACAATCGATGTTTTCGTGGTTTGATGAAGACGTGTCGGCGTTTAGATATTCGGGTAAGTAAACGTTCGTGTTTTTAATATAGACCCCATTTCACATACTACTCAGTTTTTAAAATTTAAGAAGGAAATATCAAGTTAGCAAATTAACTTTTTTGGACATAACACTAATTAAAAATGTAGATGGACACATTGACACGTTTATATAACCAGTTAAAAGAAATACTTATCTTCATAGAAGGAGCATTCATCCACCATTCGTATTTAAGAATGTAGTAAAGAATCAAATATTAAGAATTGCTAAACTCAATACACAAGAAAATAAGATGAATGAAGAATTAAATAAAGCCACCCAAGAATTTATAACAAGAGGCTGTAAGTCAAATGATGTTTTAAAAACTAAATGTTATGTCACTGACATGTGCAATACACTTACTAAACCTACATTTTTTTCTAGAGATCAAACATTAATAGGAAGAGATCATGGACTATGGCTAGAAGTGCCAGATGGTATGCTCTAGGCACTGCCAACTGCTCTATTACCTCATCCTCTACTCCTCCCTCAGGGGTCCACTCTGTATATATAGTAACCCTTTGTTTCAGTGTACAGACTCCCCTTTTCTTTGAGAATCAGGTGCTTCATTAGCTACTTCCCTCAAGCATCATAATATAGGGTCCAGGAGCTGAGCCTGTCTCAACTCTACCTTTATGACACTTCCCAGCTCTCCTTCCCAAGGAAGTCTGGTAATTTCTGACAGTGGTGCCTCACTCAGCCTGGGTACTACCACTCACCTCTAACCTTGCAGTCACCCTGTTCAAGGGAACATCAGTACCTATCAGCAGCTGTGGCTCACCTTCACTGCTACAGGGTAGCTCCCTCCCTGAAATAGCCACATCACCAGCCCCAACTTCAGGTGTGTGGTCTATCTTGGTCTCCCTCAGGCTACCAGATCCACAGGCCCATCTCCAAGCCTGACAGCATGTAACTGTATGCACACAAGGTACTGCACTACCAAAATCATTCCCTATCAGGACATCTGCAAGAATACCCTCAAACACACATAGGTTCATAGGACAATACTAGGCTATTGGCCTGGAGGCCCTTATAAGCCTAGCCAAACTATTCACTCATGTTCCCATAAAGTCAGCACCTGTTTTCCCTGTCCAGCAGGGACACAGGTGGGATCTTAGGGGTATATGTTCTGTTTACAATCCAGTCCTCCAGGTTACTGTTAAAGAGGGCTAGTGAGGTACTTTGCTTGACATGGACAGTGAGTCTATTCCACAGATGGGGGAGTCACTGCGACACAAATCTATCCTACCAACAAGTTGCATGAGTAGAGTTTGACTTACAGATATGCAGCAACTCCATTAAGGCTGAGTCTGACACATGCCAGACACAGGTCACCTCTGAGCAGTCTGTATGAGACTGAGTAGAGGGACAGGGCTTTTAGCCTATTTGTAAAGGATAAGTGTTTGAGACCCTGGATTTCTGGTCAGGAACCTCTGTGGTCTCTCAAACTGCTGCATGTGCTTGGTAAGGTACATGCCGAAGGGGGCATTGTACTTGATAATGAGTCTGATAAGGGAAGAGTACAGGGATGTTATGATGATGATGATGTTATGACTCCTTGTTCCTAGATGAAATACGCTTACTTATGAGGTGGGCCATGTAGAAAGCCTTTCATACAATGGAGGCAATGTAGTGGTCAAAAGTCAGGTTATCAACCTGGGTCCCCAAGTCCCTCACGATTGATTGTATGCATAGTATGTTGTTATTAATGTGCTAATTAGTGGGGATGATATTTTCCCTGAAGAGGATTATGACGGATTTTTTGGCATTCAGTTTGAGGCCATGCTTCTGGCACCAGTCATTAGTTTGAGTAAGGCCCTCATGGAGAATGTTCACATCACTAGGGGAATTTATGACAATGCCCATCTTGCAGTCATCTGCAAACTTGGTCAGCCACAGACCACTGGTTTTGGCTTGCACCTCAGAAAAGTATATCCCAAACAGTAGAGGCCCCAAGACTGATCCTTGGGGTACTCTGCTTGTTACGGGTCTACTACTAGAGGTGATTTCCCCTATTTTGACTGAGTGGGTTCTATTAGTGAGCCAGTTAGCTACCCATCTGATAACATATGGGTTGATGCCTAGCTGGGAGAGTTTATCTATTATGCCTGAGTGGGGAATAGTGTTGAAGGCTTTGGCTAGGTCAAGGTAGGTGGTGTGCACTGTCTTCCCCTCATCCATTGCTTTGGTGACTGTTTTGAAGAAGGCAACCAAGTTTAACTGGCATGATCTCCCTTTGACAAAACCAAACTGTGTGGGATCAAGCATTTGAGGTTGCCATAGTCCTTGTTTATAAGGTCCAAGATAATGCATTCCATGGCCTTGCAGTTCAGGCTAGTTAGGCTGATGAGCCTATAATTTCCTAGGTCATTAGATGCTCCACCTTTGTGTAGAGGAATGACAGTAGCTGCCCTCTATTCTGCTGGGATGAAGCTGGTGCACAGACTTTGGTTAAATAGGGTGCCTAGTGGTGCTGAGAGGTCTTGCCTGAGTTCATTTAGGACACAGCCAGGGATGTTGTCGGGTCCCATGGAGGCTGTATTTTTTTCCTTTGAGAGGGCATTAGTGACCTGCTCCCTGATGATGAGGGGAGGAGGGCAGGTGCTGGGGATGTCCTGGTTTACTGGTGGGGGACAGGGGGTGAAGTTTTCACTGAATCTGTCTGCCAGCAGGTCGGCTATACCTATGGTATTTGTGTATGTGGTATTCTTAACCACCAATTTAGAGCATATTTGGGAGTTACCTATGAGATTGTGGATGTATGTGAAGAAAGTTAGTGGATGTGGCCAATTTGGACTTGAAGTTAGCCTTAGAGGATCTCACCAGACAAAGGAGAAATTGCTTCCAACTTGGCACTTGCTCTTTCTTGGTCCTGGACAGCAATTTTTTCCTTTTATTATAGAGTCTGTTTATTGCTGATGCCCACCAGACAGGTTTACTCTTCCTTGAGGAAGATTATTTGGTCCTGTCAGGTATTGCTGAGTCCATGCAGCTATATAGGTGCTCATATAGTTTTTTGGTGTAGGTTTGGACATTAGTGCTTGTTCCAACTGAAGGGATGGTGGCTGTAAAGCTGCTTATACCTGCTATCAGGAGGTTGTAGTCAGCTTTGGAAATTTTTTCTTTGACCCTGGAAAGGGGGTGGGGTCCGGGGAGATGGTAACTTCAAAAGTGATTGCTTTGTGGTCAGATCTTACCAAGGTGGATGACACTGTAGGTGTGCTACAGTGGCTACTCATGTTGGTTAGTACCAGGTCCAGGATATTTTCACTTCTTGTGGGGGTGTCGACCAGCTGATCCAATGCATTGGCATCAGCAAAGTTGAGCAATCTCTGGGCATTCAATGTTTGAGCTAGAATTGGTCTTCCACTCTATGGATGGGTAGTTAAAATCACCCAGGATCAGGGTAGAGGGTTGAATCTTGACGGATTCAAGTAAGTCCAGATAGATGGAGTGGGCCTCCTGGGTCATGGTTGGGGGTCTGTAGCTAGCTCTGATTTGAATAGGTATTTTGTCAACAGTTAACTGCACCTGGAGTGTCTCCTGTGCATCATTTGACCAGCCTAGAGGTGTGTATATCTCTGATAAATATTGAAACTCCACCTCCTTTGGCTTTGCAGCCCTCCATTTGGGGTCTGAAAATATGGTAGGACAAGTAACCTGGTAAGGCTGGTGCTCTCCACAGCTTTGAACCTACTTTCCTGCTTCCTTTTCCACCTTCCCAGTCAAGGTGAACTGCCCAAGCAAGTACTGTTCCTCTTTAACCACTGTATCTTCACAATGGTTATGCCAGAGGCTGAGTCTCTCTCTGTCTTAGCTGTGGCCTGTTTTCCATCCACTAAGATAAGATTCAAACTCTGGTGATATTTTTGTACCCCTCTTGTCTACATACAACTTACCACTGGCATACTCTTATTCCCACTTGCAAGCTGCCCCACCTATTGTTCCCTACCTTGCTTCAGTGGACATTTGTATGCTACATGGCCCCTCTGGTTACATTTACAACATCTAAATCTTGATCCTGGCCATGCACCTAAACTAGTCACTTCCTTTGTTAATGGTGGACTCCATTGGGGTGGTTTAGGCTGCCCACCATGGGTTCCATTATATCCATGTGCAACACTGGGTATCCCCTTCTTGTGCAGTGGTGCTCAGCTTGCTAAGTAGATATCCCGTTTTCTCCCCAGCTCATCTCCAGAGTTACACTCCTGGTCTACAGACCAGATTCTCATGTCCTCAAGCAAAGTGCTAAGGGCTTGTTCTTCACCAAAAGGTCTACCAGACTTTCAAAAGTGGTGACCTGACACCCATTCACCCAACTCTGAAAATAAGTGCTTAGCTGAGCCATATAATCACATGCACTTTCATCTGCATTAGGTCTACTCTCACAAAACTTTTTTTCTGTAAGCTTCAGGTGTTAACTTACATCATTCCAATAAACATTGCTTAACCTTGTCATAGTTTAGACAATCAGTATCAGATGATTTAAAAACAGTAGTTACAGCTTTACTATGGAGTAAGAGGATCAGGAACCTTACCCAGAGCCCTTGGCCAACATCATATTCTGTACATACTCTTTCAAATATATGAATAAATCTATCAAAATGATCACCTTCTTTATACTGTGGAAGACATTTACAGACCTTTCTTACATCTGGGATTGTTATTCCCTTCTCCATTACCCTCATGACCCTGGCCAACAGTCAGCATGTTCTTCTTATGGTGATGCTGCTTCTCATTTACTTTGGCCTCCAAATGCTGCAGTCTTTCATTTTCTTCAACCCCCAAATGCCGTAGTCTCTCTGCCAATTCTAATTCCATGCATTTTGCCTCCAATTCAAGTCTCTTTAACTCCAGATGGGTTTTTAAATCCTCTGAAGAAAAGGTGAACTGCCCTGTTTCTGAGGGCCTCACATCTCTATTGCCTGACTGGTTGTCCTCCTGGTTGCTGTTTTGTGCTGCAGCTGTAATTAAGGTGGAAATCATTTCCTCTTTAGTCAGGTTGCATGCACCAGTCCTTTGGATTTGCACACCCTAGTCAACTGGTTCCTTGCCATACTCCTCTGCTGACATCTTTGCCTGCTTTCCCTGTCTAACCTAAACTAAACTAAACTAAACTAACAAAAATAAATAAAACTGTTGTGAAAAATGAAACTCTGTATGTTTACATTCTGGCTGCTGAGAGTACACACATATTTAGTGGCAACTGCTTACAGGCTATAGAAGTTCAATTAATATCCCACCACTGCCACCAATATTTGACATCCATCCTCTGGGCCAGTAATCAAGGATCCTCAGTCCTCACCATTGATGATGATGGGGAATGTTCACTTATAACAAAAATGGATACACACACACACAACATTTTCAGATGCAGCTCTCTGCACCAAGCACATTTTTCCCTTAAGAGCACACAAAGAGCACACTGCAGTCCTTGGGCTGTTATTTCTCTCCAGGCCCCAAATAAGACTCCACACTGACACAGATACAGAGTTAAGTTGATAGTCTGGTATTCCAAGCCAAGTCCTCCACCACAATCTGTGAAATCAGTGCTCTCAGAATCCCTGTTCAGAGTAGCTGGCGTATACTATATATCCTTTATTGCACTCAAACCCCTCCCATCTTTCCAATAGCCAACCACAGCGCTAACCCAACACTACCTCCTCCATATTCCCTCTACTTTCACACCTCCTCAACTGACATGTACAAGCATACCTTTCCTTTGCTCACTGCATGCACTCTCCTTGCATATCTTACATCCTACCAAAGCTCCATCATTCCCCCACTTAACCTCTACCACTGTACTGCTACTCACACCACCACCCATGTCCAACCCATAATCAGCTCCCCTCCCACCAGCTCAAGAACCATCCCTATGAACCCCCACATATTCTACCAACTATATTACTCAAGCGTAAAGCATCCCTACAACTTAACATAGTAACCCTCCCACCATACCTATTACCCACAGAGCACAATCATAAAGTTTCCCTTATAAACAAACACATTCAAAAACTGAGAAAACTAATAATCTCATGCATATCAAAACTAGCCCTAAGTGGAGACGTCCACCCCAACCCTGGCCCTACCATCTCCAACCCCAATCCTCATAATCAGACTAGAAGCCACAACTTCTCCCATATTACAGCCAATAGAAAGCCAAGTGACTTCCTTCTACTATGCCTAAATATTAGAAGTATATCCAACAAAGTCCATGAACTCCATGCCACCATTGACTTATACTCCCCAGATATTGTCATCCTGACAGAAACCTGGCTAAAACCTCACATTACCAGTGAGCAAATACTCCCTACAGGTTACGGCATACTAAGAGTAGACCGGCTAAACAAAAGGAGGTGGTGTAGCTATAATATTTAAACAGCATCTAAACATCCAGATCTTAAAATCATCAGCTCCACAAATAGGCAATGAAGAAATAATATATACCAACCTCAAAATTAACCAAAACAAAACCATCAACATAATTGGATGCTACTTCCCACCTGGCCAAAACATCCCTCCACTAGAAAACCTCCTCAGCTGGTCTACCCACCATCTCCCCAAGAAACTATCATCTTAGGTGATTTCAATATTGACTGGCAATCCTGTTCTGGCAACAATCCAACCCATCATGTACACCTTCATGGCTTCACCCAACTAGTCCAGTCACCAACAAGGATAAATAAAAACTCCAGCAAGCACACTACCCTGGATTGGATACTAGTCAGTAAGAACCCCCAGTCATATATAACAGGCTGCTTATCAGATAGCCTCAGTGATCACTCCCCAACATTCCTACTCAAAAAATACCTGTACCAAGCTAAACCTGTCATCTATCATCAAATACGTAAAAAAATAAACTTTAACCCACTCACATTCATCTCATCCCTCAAAGAATGTAACTGACATGCTCTAAAGTACCTCAGTCTAGATGACACAGTTGAATCTTTTAATACTACCTTCCTGAACATCCTTAATTACCATGCCCCCATAAGATTTTCCAGAACCAAAGCACAACCCTCCCCATGGCTACAGAAAACCACTAAGTCAGAAATGAAAAACAGGGATAAAGCCTGGGAGCACTGGCGCAAAACCAAAACCCCTGCAGCTAGACAGAAATTCCTAGAACTATGCAATAGAGTCAAAAAGCTAATAAAACGGGACAAATTCCAATACTACCAGTCTGCCCTAGACTCCTCACAACACAGCCCCAAACAATTCTGGTCCTCCATAAACTCCATCCTCCACCCAGGTAAAGTCAGTACCCCTCCTCCTAACATCCCTCACTCCTCAGAAAATATTGCTACCTCATTCAACACACACTTCACCCAAACCATACTATCACTAGCTAAACAACACAACCCCTCCCCTCCAACCCACACCTTCAACTAGTAATCTCCCCACTGCCTTCTCTTCTTCTACTGTACCTACCTCCAAAATAAAAAAAAACTCTTAACTAAACTTAAACCCACCAAATTAGCAGCAGACAACCTCCCAAGTGAATACCTACAAATCGCAGCTGATGCTCTGGCCTACCCAGTATCCATCTTGATTAACCGATCTCTGTCAGAAAGTTACGTTCCCACATTGTGGAAAGTCTCACATATAATTCCCCTCCACAAAGGCAGACCCTCTGCAGAACTAACCAATTACCGCCCCATAGCTATTCTCTCTCCACTCTCCAAAATACTAGAGAGATGCATACACTCTCAGGTCTCACACTACCTCCTTACTAACAACCTCCTTTCCAGTACTCAGCATGGTTTCCAACCAAACCATAGCACCACCACTGCCTTACTCTCCTTTACTAACACTATCCTTCAGCATAAAAACAATGGCTATCTCTCCTCTGCTACTTTCCTAGACCTATCTAAAGCATTTGACATGGTCCCACACAAACAACTTATCTCTGTCCTCAATAACCTATCCTTCTCACAATCAGTCACCAACTGGTTTCAGAGTTACCTGTCTGACCGCCAACAATCCGTTTTATGGCAGAATGACATATCTCCCCAACTACCTGTCTCCATAGGGGTTCCCCAAGGATCCATCCTTGGACCCCTACTTTTCTCTGTTTACACCAATAATCTAGCCTCTGCCACCAAACATGGCACACTCATCCAATACGCAGATGACTCGACCTTCATCTGCTCAGCCCAGTCCCTACCCAAACTGCAAAAAGTCACACAGGAAGCCTTTTCCTCTGTTGAAACATGGTTATCCGATGCCCAATTAATACTCAACCCAAACAAAACTAAACTACTCATCTTCCAACCCACCAAACATACTCAAAACAACTCTCACTTTAACATCACAGCAAAAGACAACACCACTATATACCCAACTGAACACACCAAATTGCTAGGAGTGGAAATAGACAATAAACTAAAATTTGACATTCACATATCCATGACCATAAAAAAAGTCCACAAAAAACTAGGAGCATTATACAGAAATAAACAATTTCTCACCAAAGCAGCAAAGATTTCAATAGCAAATTCCCACCTTATCTCCACCCTACTTTATGCCTCTCCAGTATATACCAACCTAAGGCAATGTGATCTAAACAAGCTAGAGACCTGCTACAACAAAATCGCCAAATTCGCCACAGGGGCATCCTACCGTAGTCACCACTGTCTCTCACTTGCTGAACTGGGCTGGCTTGAACTCTCTCACCTCCTTCAGTGGTATCAACTCTCACTCGCCCACAAACTAGTAAATCATCCACTAAATGTCCCATCATTCCAGAATCTACTCCAACCCTATCGCACCACCAGACCACTAAGATCCAGCAACAAAAATCACTTGCAGATCACTAAAGCCAATAACTCTGCTGGTGAAGCACTATTCTCTTGCGCCATAGCCAAATTATGGAACTCACTCCCACCCACAATTACCTCCGTACCATCATGCACCAACTTCAAAACTTTATTAAAAGCGCACCTAAAAACATGCTGGCTATGCCCTTGCAACTCCCACTCTAATATCATCCACCCCATCCAACTACTACCTTTCTTTCACCTCCACTAACTACCTTGATGATAGCAAGCTCAGATGCTCATAAGCCTAGAACTTATTATACAGCAGGAACTTCTCATTGTTACATTTGTTAATGCCTGTTATGTACTTCACAGTTAAAGATTCTAGTTGTCTACTGATGTACTATGTTCTTCATCTGTAAATATGTTGTAAGTAATTTCTATGCTAATCGCTATGTAATCCAATGTAACTACTGTCTGTTTATTTTACTGTGGAGCTTTTCTCCCCGGGCCTCCGCTGAAAATGGACCCACTTCCAGTCGGACACTCCCGGTCAACAAATTTAAATAAATAAATAAATAAATAAATAATAAATACTATCTTTGAGATTTGGTGTTCACGCACACCCACACCTGGGAACTGGCACAGCTTACCCGCTCTACCACCTCCATCCAGACTAAAAGTTAGATACTCTGCCATGAGAACACCCACAAAGCCGGCTACTATAATGCTTTCACCAGGGTACCCCATTACTCTTAGTAAAGTTAATAGTTACACAAATGGTAGTATTAACCAAGCAGCAAGATTTTAAGGACCATGTAGCCAAAGTACCACTAAATAAATGCAAGCATTCTCAAAAGTTAAAATATTTTCTAAAAGACAAGCCACAGTGAAAGATATAAATATATTTAATAATAAATAATAAAATAGTAAATGAAAATACTGATATCTATTTATAATAAACACCAGAGTTTCAGTTCACAGAAGATATAAAAAAGCAACCAATACAGCTGGAAAGGTTCAGACAGATACAAAAAACAATAACTAATCTCACTATATTTTTCTAACTTACTGAAGAATTACTGTTCTCTACTTACTAGCTAGAGCAAGGCAAGATGAAGTGGGTGAGTGTCTATGTCATCAATTCCAGTAACAGAGTGCTGTGTGTCATCTGTCGCATGTTTCAGTAGTATGGTTTCAGTGCTGGCTACAGAATGAAGTCACATCTGGTCACTTGAATCTGTGGTTCCAACACTACCCCCTCACTAGCGATTTGAGCCAGGATCTGGCACAGATGTGTCACAATATACACCTAGATCTTTGGTAATGCTTATTCCAGCATGTGGAAACTATAAAACAATCCTAACCCTTTCATCCTTCCTGCAGAAACTAAACAGCCATTCTCTGGTACCCCAGGGTAGCAATTAGTTCACCACTAAGGACGAGCAGGATCCCAGCCCAGACATTGCATCTCTGGCTGTATGCAGACCTGTGAGATAAAATCTTTATTGTTTAAACCAAGTCATTTAATTTCAAGCTATTTTTATTAAGGCTAACTGGGATGAACTTAACCACTTCCCTTCCAGCATCCTCTGTTAACATATATACATTTCATCAGTTACAATATAGTCTGACATACATGTATATGTCTTTTCTGTACAGCAGGACCCACTGTTAATACATTTTTACCACAAGCAACTTTACAAATACATTTTTAACACAAGCATCTGTACAAACCAGTTTGATATCCAAATCGCATAAAAATTCTTTACAAAACTCTAGCTAGTTATGGTGGCATATGTTACATGCACTGCCCTACTTTCTCTGGCATAGCTGGCACTACCTCACATCATCACACTCAACATTTAGTATGTGTGTGTGTGTGTGTGTGTGTGTGTGTGTGTGTGTGTGTGTGTGTGTGTGTGTGTGTGTATATATATATATATATATATATATATATATATATATATATCCAGCATACTATGTAGGCATAACAAAGCATAAACTCAAAGAGAAAATTAGAAATCATATTTCAGACATAAACAAAGGTAATGTCACCAATGCACTTTATAAACATATAGCAGATACAGATGAATAACATAGTTTTAAATTTATGATTTTAAACACAGTTTATGAACCATTATAAGATGGTGATATTGTACATTTTAATGAATGTGAAGAACTGAAGTGGATTTTAAGACTTAGAGCTCTTGTCACACCAGGATTAAATGGAATGGTAACTTTAAAACCTTTACTGCAAGAAGTACATAAGCGAGTGAATTGAGTTAATTAATTGAGTCATATGACTTGACTTCTTACTTTATATTCAGTAATGTGCATTTGTTCTGACAACTGCCTGATGAAGCCCCAGGTCAAAAGATTTTACAAGCATTTTAATAAAGGTCTATTGTGGTCTATTGTGGCTCAGATGATTTTATTTATTTATTGTTGCTCTATTGGATTTAGAATTAACCAGATTCATCATCCAACATGGTCTTTTTTCCTTGATAAACTTAGAAAGTTGCTAGAATAACAGTTTTTTTGTTATTGTTGTTGTTGCATGCATTTTATGAAGGATACAAAGTGGGAAACGCAATGTATGTCATTATTTAGTGAATTCAACCTTCAGTGATTTGCCAGAAAAACACAAATTTTATAAGGAACAAATCAAAAATTATGAGGCCAAAATCTGGACCATTTGTGAAAATCTGGACAATTGAGCGGGATGGGCAAATAGCATATTTGCTTAAAAAAGGATTTTATATTTCCAAGTTACATTGTTTAACTCCAGTATACAAAAACACAAGGGACAAAGCAACTAGTATGTAAAAGCAAACTGACATAGGACATATTTCATTGTAGTGCATTTATAAAAATGCTGAAATTTTAACATCCAAAACATTGTAATCAAAACAATCAGCTTAAAAGAGAATTCCCTCCACAATCTCCACTATTGGGGATGTCAGGATTAAACATGAAATATTTAATTGACAGTTAAAGCAAATGGACTCAATAAAGGCTTGTCTTATGAGTGATTACAGATACTGCAACATAAACTGAACCACAGCATGTCTGAAGTTAAATATGAGCAGAATGCTATGGGCAACATGGCCTTGAGTGACAGGGCAATACCCTTGCTGGGAATAATGGAATTGCAGACATCTATTTGAAAATGATTGTAGATCTTAATGGGACGTAGACAGAAGGGAGTTGTGTATGGAGTGGAAAGAAGAATAGGAAATGAGAGTCAATGAATGTGAGGAAAGTATTATGTAGAAAAAGAAAAAAGAGGGTATAGAGTTTATATAAGTATGCTACAAATGAGTAAGTATTCAAAAACCCCTTGTGCCCACTCCTATAGGTATGAAGCATTATAGTTAATAGCATTTTTTTAATTTTAAAATTGATACAACCCCAATTTTAAAATTACAAAAATATCATCTTCAGGATAAATGAGGCACTTATTTGTACTTACTTGGTTAGCACAGAAATTATGCTGCCCAATAATTATCCTACTGTTTCCATTAAAATGAGTGAGAAATTGAATCTGTGGATGAGAAGTTGGTGTTATTTAATAACATAATTTCTCACTTCCACCTATTTGACACAGTAATAGAACATGGCTAGCTAATCAATGTCCTGCTACTGATAAAACTACATTAATTGCAAAGAGCAACTAATCATGATGGTTACCCTCTGAATTCTGACCATCTGAGTGTAGATTCTAAAAGGAGCAAATTATTCAATTATCATGGTTTTCTCTTGCAAGTATGTCTTTTAACTTGCATATGAACAGGACACCAGAAAAAGTGTCTATATTATAACATCGAAGTCTGAAAACATCGAATGTTATAATATCGACTCCATTCAATCAAAACACCAGAAAACCAAACAGTCAGAATAACGAATTTTTTCCCAGGGAAAACATTTGCTGTTCCGACAAATATACACACAACTCAAGCACACCAAAATAAATAATCCACACACATACACTTCACAAAACCCTACACTAAACCAGACATACACCACTAGCTATCCACTTACCTTAACCCAACCCTAACCCTAAGGTCCCTAACTATCGCTCACTCGCTCCCTAACCCTAACTCACCTACCCCACCCTAACCCTCATGTCCACACAATCGCACATTTACCTGACCTGCGCCCTAACCCTAACTCACCAAACCCATGTCCAATCGCGCACTCACCTTCATTCGCACACTTACCTTAACCCGGTCCATAACCTTCACTCCACAGTTGAGGAAATAGCGAAGCTGCAGAAATGGCCCACTGAATACTTTCCCTAGGAAAGTATTCGGTGTTCTGCAGCTTCACTATTTCAAGCGTTTGCTCTACTGGGTTCGATATTATAACATTTGAAGTTTGTGAACTTCGATGTTATAATATAGACCCAAAATATCTGTGGGCAATCATGGTGGAATGCTCTGCCAACAACATGATACAGCAATTTCTTTTTTTTTAACTCTTATTATATTGATTGTATAGGGGGTTGCTGTAGGAGTAAGTTGAAAAATGAAACATTTCTGTGGCCAGTATTTCTTCCACTTTCTCGGTGATCAATGATTGCAGGTAGGCATCATAAGTGATTATATGTTTTTGTGAGTAGTCTGTGGATAAAAGCAAAGAGCAGTTCAAAGGTCACAAATAAGTGATCACTGATATGATGTAATGATGGTAGAGGCAATGCATATATGTCCAAGAACAAAAAGCTACAGCGCATTACTGCAGCTATTAGTCCTTTTCACATATGCTAATGTCAGAGGGCAAGACAGAAAGTAAATATATTTTAGGTATAGGGAGGCATGATACAATTACAATAAGCCTGTAAGTCCATTAAAAAAAGCCCAGGCAGCCAAGGTGCAATATACTTAGGTGCACTATACACAGTTTCTGTTAGATTCATAGGCAGTCACTAGGCATTAAGTCCAGAAGTCCATTGAGAAATCTAACCTAGTTTCCCCAACTCACCCTGTTAAGTGACTTGCTGAAGGACCTACACTAGGTAAATGGAGGGTGAGGAAATCAACATCTGGACCACTGGAAGATACCTGTTAACAGCACATAGCCTTAATCCTCTGTGTTAACTGCCAGCTTGATTAGACATCTTTTATACAGGGTGGTGGATTGCAGCACTTACCAAGAATATGCCTTTATTGTACTGGTATTACAACAATAGTAAAACAGCACAAATATTATACTGGGCCAGGTAACATTTCTGTTTCTGTATATATGGTGAGTCCTGTATACTTTGTACTGACAAGGCAATGTGCTGTTTGCTGTTGTGTAAACCAAATTTAGAGACAGTGTGTAGTCTTCATGGAGACAAAACCCTTCACCAGAAAATGTTGCTGTCTTTACCTTTCTAGGTAAACTAGCTAAGCAAGCCATATGCAGACATGAAATTAAATATTTCAGACACAAATAACTTGCTTTGCTAGGCAAATTCAAACAATTCTGGCAGGTAAGTCTTCTCATGGGCTGGAAATCCACACATCCCACCTCCTCTACTATCAACATCCAGATCTGTCAAAGCTGATTCTCAACCTATGACTTTCTACATGAATTCACACACATCCCTGATACCACAACATCTACCTCTTCCCCAAATTCTTACACCCCCCCACCTTAAATCCCCACTTCTATTTTAAGAAATCACCCACAAAGACATTGAGCTCCTACTACAAAACATACCCATGGATGCTCTCCCTGGTACAGACAGCCTAATCTCTTGGTTCATCTGATTATACAAAGAATTCCATACAACATCTCTTCTCCACATTTATAATCTATGCTTAAGTTAAAACACAATGTCAGGCATATAAAAAACTGCTCTTATCAAACCCTTTCCCAAACAGCCTCAGCCAGAGAATGGCTCTCACTTCTGCCCCATATCCATCCTCTCAACACTTAGGAAAGTGCTTGAAAAACTAATCTATAACCAACTGTTCACTTATATCTACAGTACCATATTCTCTATCTTAAACAGCATGCATTCTGTGATGCTTGGAACACAATGACAGAATTATGGTCATTACAGATGAGACCCTTCTCAATATGGATAAAGGAAATCTTTTAGAGGCACTATTCATTGACCTATGCAAAGCTTTTGATCTTACTGACTGCTGCCTCCACCTTTTTTACTCCTTTTAAGAAATCAGAGTTAGCTCCAATATTGTCACCCTGTTCCAAGATTTCTTAAGAAATAGGTATTTCAGAATCAAAACCAACTCATCCCTATTGCCTGCAATACCCTTTACCAAAGGAATGCTCCAGGGCTCCATACTCACTCTATTGTTGTTTATAATCCTTACTAACAAACTATTCCTCCCAACCTCCCTAACCCTCTGATCTCACTTTATGCAGATGGCATGGTTAGCCCTCAGTACAGTCCTTCACATTCAGCTACACAAACCCAGCATTAATCAGATTTCCATTATCTTCATTCTTGACTAAACAACCATAAACTACTCCTAAAACCACCAAAACAAAAAAAGTATGATATTTGCAACCTCAGAAAAGCTGAAAAAAAACTCATAAAAAAATCTCAACATTCTGTATTTCAGTTGTATTGCAAGAGTAACAATAATGTCTTTTAAATACCTAGGTCAATGGCTGGACCAGTTATTTAACCATATTTTAAATGCCAGGAAAAACTCTCTTTTATTCTGGTCCAGAAAAATATTTCTCTTTCTCTCTAGACTAGCTAGAGCTGGAATCAGCAAAAGAGTCATCCTTGCTCAACTTGAATATGGACTTTGCATCATAGTCACAGCCTACAAAATGAACTTATCCACTCAACAATCCATTGAAAACAAAATCTGCTAATTCATTTCCGACACCCCCATCAGGAACACAAGTGCACCACCCTCTCCAAAGCCAGATGTCTCACTGTCACCTACAGAGTTGAGCTACTCCTAGGGTTTTTTCTTTTCTGACTACTTCAACCAGGTACCTTCTTGCTGAACTCCATAATTAAACCATCCCTTATAACCTTCACAACTTCTCCCAATTTACTCCCTCACTTCAGAACCCCCAAACCATTCTGCACCGTACCAACTACTCTTTTCCATTCTTGTACTCAGACTCTGGCAATGTCTCCCTCCTCACCTAAACTAAATCTCCTATCACCCACCTTTCAGAGCACAACTGAAAAGATACCTCCATCAAAAATCTGACTGTAAGTGCTTTTCTAGTGGATGCATCTTCTAACTCCTCCCTCACTTACATCATGTCTACTTCCACCATCCATGGATAGGTGAACAAACATTTACCAATCACCCCTACCCTCCTCAAGCCATTAATGGAACTTCAGTTATCTAGTTCATAGTCAGAGCTTTATCCTAGATATAACAGCATCAGGTGAATAGTTTGTTAGATTGAGGTTCTTCACTTATCTAGGCATAAGACAGAATATAAAGTCAGATTTGTGTTTTCATTTATGCATGCAGTTTCAGGGAAATACAGTTCAGTAAAAGGGAAAAGATAATCTTGTTGGCTAAGTATGAGATATGCAGAAATAACAGTTCTCAAGGAACACTACAGAAAGTTCCTTTCTTAAGGGAAAGATATGTATACTTGAAATGGAATGCTAGATAAAGAATAGACAGTTAGGCACTGTCTGTAACCTGCAAAACAAGGCCTGAGAACCAAAGTTAACGGGGGAGGGGTGAATATGGCTCCCAGAGATATGATACTGGACTGAAGTAATATAATATGTATGTTTAGGACAGGGAAATCCGTTGAAGTCTGATACAAGACTTGTTCAGATATTGTTACTCTACTACTTTCATGTTGTTGTTGTCTTTCGGCTTTTCCCAGTTAGGGGTCACCACAGCGGAACTCCAGTCCGCTAATGATTGATATATTATGCTGCTATATACCATTTGGAAGTGCTCCTATGACATTTATATTTGCTGCTTTTATATTGTATGTTACACACTACAATAAACTATTATTAAGCAATCTTTGGCAACAGAACTCTGATTTCTTACATAGTTATAATTTCTTAATACTTTTTATTAATAAATGTCATAGGGGCGCTGACATATGGCTTCATACACAGGTTCCAAATGCAGTTTTGCAGAGGGCTTTTGATATGATAGTGTGATCTTTTACCACTGGGGACTAAATGACCTCTGCCCAAAAGGGAGACTACAGGGCATATGTGTGCTAAGCTGTCATTATACCAGACATGAAGAAACAAACTTTCCATGAACAAGGCAACATATTACTGCACAGAAGATGAGGGATAATATACATGTATTAACAGGAGTGGCATGCTGTTGTGTAAATCAAAAATGAGATACAGTCAAATTACACAGATAAATGCCATTCTTGAGATTTTGTACTCAAGTACCTTATTAGAATTCCCGGATATTTTTCATTATGCACTATGATGAGGATCTGACATATGTCTTCATACTTTTCCAAATATAATTTTTTCGAAAAAAAATTTTGTTACCATGGTTTGGCATTATACTTAATTTCCATTGGAAGGAATATATGACACCTTCTAAAAAGGCAGGACGAAAATAACGTGCAGAATATAAGAGTATAAAGTTATTATTATATTAGAAGCAACAATCCAAAAATATTTAATGAGGCAAGGGAAAACATCTGTCATTACATATATGCTGAGGGCCTAAACTCCATGCACTGACAAAATAAGTGTCATATAAAGCAGACTTGAGATGTGATAACATCTTTGTGGGAATACTGGTGTTCTCAAGTGTGATTTGTACCAAGGTATCTTATTAGTACTCACTGATTTATCTTATTATGAACTAAGGTAGGGGAACTGAGACAAGGTCCCTTATACGCAACTAACAAAGATAGTGTTTCACAGGCCTTCTGGTGTCAGTCTGATATTATAAGAGGTTTCCTTTGGGGTTAATATTTGGCCTCAGCTCAAAAACCTGATGAAGGTAATGCCCAGAAAATATGTACAGTAAATTCTAATTATAGCTAAATAAAAGCCATGAATAATTCACCAGTCATGACTGCACTTCTATTACTGCATATAAAGGGAAGTCTAAACATTATGTACCATCTTAACTGACAAAGGAAACATGCTGACATGTAAATCAAGATGGATATTCAGTAAAATTCTTGGAGCAAACTTTCATTCCTAAATGTCTGCTCAGCAGCATTTATTTATTTATAATGCTTGGGCAGATGCTTACAGTTTTGCACATAGACTGACCTGAATATGAGACAAAGCTAGATATTCTATTAACGACACACTAACACAAGGGTGTTTGTTGAAATTCTGAGGCCCATGTTTTGGGATCCTTTTGAAGATGCAACAGAAAGTTTGAATATGGATTTAAATGTACTAAGTCTGAGATGTATGATTGCAGTTTTAATATAACTATCAATCTCTCTTTCTACATATCTATATATATATATATATATATATATATATATATATATATATATATATATACATACACACCTGTAGTAGGGTATAGAAGACCCCCCCCTAGACATACATATAGGGATGAAAGGATTCAGAATTCAATTTTTTAATCATGATTTATTTCAAAGTGTTAAAAATCACAGAATTGTGTCTCGCATGTCTGCTAGGGAGCCCTAATTTGTCCTTACAATGATATGAACATTCAAGTACTTCAGGAAATTAATCTGAAAGGTCATATATAATTATAGAACTATAAATCAAAGGAGAAATAGTAGTCAGTAAGACTTGACTACATCTAGCAGATCAACGCAAACAGTGGTTGAGAATATGGAGACTCCCCCCCCCCCCAAGCATTTCTAACAGATATGACATATTTATAGTTGAGAGTTACTGGTCCAGAATAAAGTACAGATTCTTTTGGTATGAGACCATTTTAATAAAACTATTATTCATTTCATAAAAACTGATTCATTTTCTTGCATCAATTTGCTCCCTAACATCATGATTTGGACTCATAATCCCCTTGCTTGTAGTACAGGTGGATTTGCACAGTATGTAAGGAGAAAATACATGACTGTCCTTGACAGATAAGAACTTCTTGGAGCACTCAGGGTCATGACAAATTGTCATGAACTTCTGTACTGCTTTCTGTGATCACCAAAGGATGTCTGCAATCATTACCTCCACACATGTCAAAGTCTGCTCAATCAAATTAAAAAGGCTAACAGTCAGCTTAATACAGCTGCTAGTTATATCCCAAAATGATGTACATGAGGTACTAATAACATCAGCAAATTTAATTACTATAGCCCTATAATCTGAGGTACCCACAGAACTCAAAAAGGATCTGTAGGAGAGAGGGTCAGGTACTATAATGTCAGTGACAAAGTAGCATGACAGCTTTCATTCATCACCAGCTTATCAGTGTTGTGTGCAAGCATTACTGCAAGAGTTGTGCATAGACACACTGTTTATGCTACATAGTACAGCTACACTACCACAGTAATATGCTAATGAAATGAATAAGCAGCTTTACCTATGAGTCACTGTCTCAACAGGTTTATGCCTTGCATAAACATCAGTCCACTGTAATGAAGAAGCACTTAATTTTGGTATAAAAATTGAGATTGCCAGCTAGGACTGCTAGACAGGTATGTAGCCTCCAGGTGCTATACAGCTATTACTACACAAAACAGACATTACTGGTGGTCTTTCCATATAGTGATTGCTGCTGTAAGCCCACCTGGAATAGTTATACAACAAAGCTTTCCCCACACATTCTGCTTAGCATAGATAGGTGGAATAAATGCTGCAGGACTCCAGTACACCACCAAGCTTGCATATTAGTAAATTCATGATGACCTCTGAAGAACGAAGCTTGTGAGATCAAAGCTGTATCATGCAAATCCTACACTAAGAGAAAATGTGTTCTTACATTCCTGCTGTTATTGGTAGTAGTCCGGATGGTTTTACTCTAAACATGTCTCTTTAAATTCCTTTTAACAGAAAATATATAATCCCTTTGCACAGTGAGTCAGATTAGGACTCATATGATATAGATTCTAGAAACTTAGGCTCCATAATACCAAAAGGTTTTGAGAGGTAAAAGAGCAATTTTAGTGCGATAATTTCCAAGACTGTATGTTCAAGATTGCTGTATATTGGGTTAATGTTTTTCTGTGTTATGCTTCCTTCAGAATCTATACATTAAATTGTCCATATATCACTGTACTCAAGATTATTTGTAAAACTAAAAATGTAACCATGATTCCGGGGCTACATAACTCTAGGGTATTCACATTCCCATCTCAGTTTCAAAAACTGAGATTATGCTGTTTTTCCATTGACTAAGCACCATGTTTTAGCTTAGAAACCGATCTATGTGCATGGGTACAGACTTAGAAATTGAGCCTTTAGTCATTTAGAAGTTCATAGGATCATAGGAGGGTACTAGGCTATTGGCCCTGAGGCCCTTATAAGCCTAGCCAAGAGTTTAGCCCATGTTTAGACAAGTCAGACCCCAATGCCCTATCCAGCGGGGACACGGGTGAAATCCCAGGGGTATATTTTCTGTTTCCCATCCAGTTATCCAGGTTACACTTAAAAAGGGGTAAAGAGGTACTCTACTTGATGTGGAGAGAGAGTCTATTCCATAGATGGGGGAGTCTCTGGGACACAAAACTGTCCCGCCAACAAATCCTTTTGATGTCACAGACCAGGTTGAGGTCGCGCGTGCGAGTTACTTGAGTGGAGCTTGACTTGCAGATATGCAGCAGTCCTATCAAGGTGGGGTCCGTGATAGCCTTGTATTCCAGACAGAGGTCACCTCCAAGGAGTATGTATGAAGCTGAGCAGAGGGATAGGGCTTTTAGTCTACCTGAGCATGGTAGATGTTTGAGGTGCTGGATTCTCCTGGTAAGGAACCTCTGTGGTCTCTCCAGCTGCTGCATATGCTTTGTGGGGTACATGCTGACAGGGGCATTGTACTCAACAATGGACCTTATAAGGGAGGAATACAGGGATGTTATGACCTCCATGTCCCTGGATGAGATACCCTTACTTATGAGATGGGTCATGTAGAAGGCTTTCCATACAACAGAAGCAACATGGTGGTCAAAAGTAGTCAACCTGAGTGCCCAAACCCCTCACGACTGATTTCATGCTTAGGACATTGTTATTAATGTGATAATTTGTGGGGACATCACTCTGCCCAAAGAGGATGGTATCACATTTTTTGGTATTCAGCTTGAGGCCATGTTTCTGGCACCAGTCATTTGTCTTAGTGAGACCCTCTTGGAGGATGTCTACATCACTAGAGAAATTGATGACAGCACCCAGCTTGCAGTTATCTGCAAAGATGGTCAGCCATAGCCCACTGGTTTTGGCCTGCACCTCAGAAAAGTATATCAAAAATAGCAGAGACCCCAAGACCAAACCCTGGGGTACACTGCTTGTTACAGGTCTGCTGCTTGAGGTGGCTTCCTCTATTTTGACTAGGTGGGTTCTATCAATAAGCCAGTTTGCTACCCATCTGGTAACATATGGATTGATGCCTAGTTGAGATAGTTTATCTATTATGCCCGAGTGGGGAATAGTGTCAAAGGCTTTGGCCAGGTCAAGGTAGGCGGTGTGCACCATCTTCCACTTGTCCATGGCTTTGGTGACTGTCTCAAAGAAGTCAACCAAATTTAGCAGACATGACCTCCCCTCGACGAAGCCAAACTGTGTGGGATTGAGTGTTTGGAGGTTGCCAATGTCCTTGTTAATGAGGTCCATGATAATCTGTTCCATGGCCTTGCAGATCAGGCTAGTTAGACTGATGGGTCTATAGTTGCCCAGAATGGTGGATACTCCACCTTTGTGTAGAGGGATGACAGTGGCTGTCCTCCACTCAGCTGTGATGAAGCCAGTACTCAGGCTTTGGCTGAATAGGGTGCTGCAAGTTCCTGCCTGAGTTCACATAGGATGCAGCCTGGTATGTTATTGGATCCCATGGAGGTTGTATTTTTTGCCTTTGAGAGAGCAAAGGGGTAAAAGAGTCTTCTGTTATACCAAAATGCTTAATGTAATATTTCAAAGCAGTTCTACTAGCTCTGTTTCCCCATCTCAGCAGGGCAAGTGTTATGAGTGTCTGCATCTACAGTGTCTGATATAAAGAGATTGATTATAACAGGTGACTGCGTCAGGGCTGCAGAATATTTATTGATTCTGTCATCCATTACAACATCCTTCACATTGCATTGACTATGCTTCAGAACATTCTAGCATTTATTTCAATGTGTCAACTTGTTATTACAGTATTTTATAGTTTGTGTAAAGAACAGATTTACAAATTGTTTATGAATATGTCTGTAAATAGTTACCATAATCTTTCTGAAGGACAGTTAGCGTTAAATAAAAAAATGTGAGAATAAAGATTTAGTTATTAAACAAGCAGACAATGACAGAGCTAGAATGTTGGGTGGTGCCGTGATGTAGCGGTTGATATTGTTGCCTCACAGCAAGAGGTTCTCTGGTTCAATTCTTAGCTGGAGTGCCTTCTGTACAGAGTCTGCATGTCCTCCCTGCATTCACATGGGTTTCCTCCAGGTACTCTGGTTTCCTACCAGATTCCAAAGACATGCGTCTGGAGCATTTCTCCCTGGACCTCCACTGAAAATAGGCTCTGTCCTAGTCAGACTTTCCCAATCAACAAATGTTAAATAAATAAATGTTAGTAAGTAAGAATGAGTATGTATCAGTACTGTTAAGCCTTTCATGTTCATATGTTTCTTGAAGTAAATAAAATGTTTATAGGAGAGATTATTTATAAGGTTAAAAGTTTTTTCATGAGATGCAATTGGAAAAATGATATTTTGTTAGATTTATATAAATGCTTTGTGTATCACAATGTCAGTGATACCAATTTTATATGGTTTGCCTTAGATTCATAAAAGTTTATTTTGTCCTTCTATGTGACCTTCAGAGTAAGGTTAGGAATGGGTAACTGAACACATCTTTGTATGCTTAGAAGATATTTTAAAACTTTATTTATGCTATGTTAGAAGTTGTAATAAAGATACCAAGGATTTCTGAAGGCACAATATGCATGACAGCAAGACACACATTTGGACAATCTAATTTTTGTAACTGTATTATTCACAGTTATTTCTAATTGTTATGGGGTACAAGACATTAGGGAACATGTCTGCAAATACAGTAATATGTCAATGCATAAAAGTGAAACAACTGTGCCCTACTGGACATTGCCTTGTGCAATAATGTATTCAATGTATTGAGTGTGATGCTAGAATTGCTTTATTAACTTTGGAGGATGAATAAATATGCTATATACCTATATATATATATATATATATATATATATATATATATATATATATATATATATATATATATATATATATATATATATATATATATATATACATATATATATATATATATATATATATATATAGGTATTCCTGACAACACCAACAACACCAATGTGCTAAAACACCGACAACGAAATCACCGACACCACAAAACCGAAAGTTCAGAAACACAAAACGTCACATACCCAACAAACCACAATCCCGACACTCAACAAACAAAGCAAATCCCCTGTCCAAAAAGCACACACACAACTCAAGCACACCAAAAACCTTACAAACCTACACTGAACCTTACATACACAACTATCTATGCACTAACCTTAACCCAAACCCTAACCCTAAGGTCCATCATTATCACACACTCACCTAACCCGTGCCCTAACCCTAACTGACTTAAACCGCCCCTATCCCTAATGTCTGTCACTATCGTACACTCACCTGACCTGCACCCTAACCCTAACTCACTTAAACCGCCCCTAACCCTACAGACCATCGCTATCACACACTTACCTTACCCACACCCTGACACTAACGTCCATCCCTATCGCACACTTACTTTTACATGTCAGTGTTCTTAGCGTCGGGATTCTCACTGTCGGTCTTCTCCGTTGTCGATGTTCCGGTGTTGGTGTTCTCGGCGGCGGCGTTTTGAGATTTTGTCATTTTCAGGTAGACCCATATATATATATATATATATATATATATATATATATATATATATATAGATATACACATATTTATATATATATATATATATATATATACACACACACATATTTATATATATATATATATATATATATATATATATATATATATATATGTATATATATATATATTTATATATATATATATCTACAATAGTTATATATATCTATATATAGTAAATGTGATGCATTGTTTATCCAGAATGTTAAGTTTTACAAATGTATTATGGATATTTTTCTAATATGGATAGATAGCTTTGAGGTACTAAATGATTTCATAAAACTTTTCAAGAATACAATGGATTTTTTATATTTTAAAATGCATTGCTCTATGAGGAGCATTAAATATTTGGATGGAACTGTTTTTTGGCAGAATGGTACTATGATTCATATGAAAGACATTCAGGCAAAAAAGTAATTGTGTAAAAACTTCATGCATCTGAAATATTATTTTAATAACATAAATGAAAAAAAAAAAAGCAAGAGGAAGCTGTCATTGGCACAACTGTCCACCATGACACCCTTAGGTGCTGCATTGTGCCCGACCTTAGAACAAAGACATGTCTAGGGTTGTAAGAGAGCCTTGTAGAACTGCAGATGGATAAGGGCATTGTGTTTAGCTGGAAAGAATGAAGCAGAAGAGGAACCAAAAAATAATGCTCTCTTTATCTATATAAAATGTAACTTCTTAATTAATTAACTACTTGCTTAATTATGGACACTTTTTCGTTTGTTCTAAATGTTCACAGACTCATAGCTTATTACTAGGCTAACAACCACTAGGGCCCTTTTAAGCCTAGCCATGCACTCCAAACCATTTTGGTCCTAAATATAATATGGGGGGGGGGGGCATGTTACTAGACAGGCAGCTAAGAATTTGTAAGGGAGATGTTAGTTAGGATAATATTTTTCTTACTGATGACCGTAAGGGACATGGAGACCAGACCTGGGGTAAATTTACAATTTCCCAACCAATTGACAAGGTTTTATTGGAATAGGGCCAGGGATGAATTCTGTTTTACATGAATGAGGAGACTACTGCATAGTGCAGGGATCCTTTGGGACACATATCTGTCTCTCCAGCCCATTCTGTTTATGTCACATGTCAGATCCCTGCATCTAGTATTTCAGGTTCTGTTTCTTTTGCTCATGTGCACCAAGTCTATCAGGGCTGCATCTGAGGAAGCCATGTAAGCCAGGCAAAGGTCCCCTCTCAGAAGCCCATGGAAGACTGAATATAGAGACCTAGTCTTTAGGCAATCAGTGTAGGACAGGGTATCTGCTCTGAATTCCCCTGGTGAAAAACCTCTGTGGGCATACTTAGCTAGTCTCAACAGCTTTACTTATTTTTGATTTGAATTAGATTTTTGTTGAGTTATTACATTTTGGGGTTTCTGGAGTTTGTTATTTTGTTTCTTCTCTGTACAAAAGTTAGTGTTCGTGTTGTCTTAAACTGCAGCTCTGTGAGGAGTGATGCAGACAGTATCAATGGACTAGATGGCAGTAGATAGCAGTAGATAGCAGAGTGCTGATTAAAGTAATCAGTTAATGGCTTAAATTCATAATATGGGAAGGCCTCCTGATATCGAACTGTGTTAGTAGAAACAAATCACTGTTGACATTTCTACCCAGTAAATAAAATGATGGCTTAATGGTACCATGCAGTACAAAATTATTCAATGCCAAATTGCTGGTGCCATAATTTCAGTTGACATGAAAGTCATTCTTGTTTCATACCAAACTACAGCACTGTAAAGCAAAGGAGATGACTTTTCAGGTACTAAAACTCTAGTTTTGTTCATGTAGAGAACTATATTTTAGTTTGAGTGAATTACATAAATGAAGAGTGCTGTGATAGTCTGGATTTTAATTATAGGAAATTATGTTGCACCCTTATGAATGTAAACAGAATACATTTCTATGTACTGCTTCATTAGTAGCTTGCTATTATGAACATGTGTGACATGCATTTGTTATTTCAGTACAAGCTTGAGATTAACTGTAGTAACTGTACTTGGAGTGTGGGGGAGGGGGGTGTCCTATGCTGCTTCTGCTTGCATGAGTGTGTGTGTTTTTGTGGGTGTGTGGATGGAGTGTATGTGCATGTGCACTAGTGTGTGATATTTCTGTTGCTTTGTTTGCTGTCTAGAAAGACTGGAATTTTAAACTGCAACCTGAAGTGACAAACAGATGTTACTTTAGCTAGTTTATAAGCAACATCCACAAATGGGAAACGCTGACCATTATACCATCTTGCTATCGCCAGCTTACAAACATGCACTGGTTAGAGAGAAACCCACAAATAAACAAATCAGGGTATGGCCTGAGGGGGCTATGGAGGCCCTCCAAGACTTCTTTGAAAGAACCAACTGGGATATGCTCAAGGAAGCAGCTACAGTGAATCAGCATCTGAACATTGATTAATACACTGAGGTAGTGATGGCATACATTTCAAACTGTGTTGATGGGGTAACAGATACCAAGAGTATCACTATTAGAGGTAACCAGGAGCCATGGCTCATCCCTAAGGTATATGAGCTTTGCAAGGTGAGAAACGTAGCTTACAGGGCTAAGGACAAAGCAACCCTAAGTGTAGCAAGAGGTAATCTGAGGATGGATATAAAGGAGGCTTATAGGGAGTATGGCAGAAAGGTAAAGAGACACTTTGAAGACGTGAAGGATGCAAGGAGACTATGGCAAGGCATACAGGAGATCACTGACTACAAAATCAGGTCAGCACAGTGTGAGGACAGCATTGAATTCCTGGACAGTATGAACATCTTCTTTGGTAGATTTGTGAAAAGAAATAACAGGTTGGCACTAAAGTTACCCACTGTTGAGAAGAATGCAATACTCAGCCTCAGCACAGGGGAAGTAAGAAGAGAGCTAAAGAGAGTGACCCTAGGAAGGCTGCTGGCCCAGACAACATACTGGGCAAGGTATTAAAAGGCTGTGCTGATCAATTATGCACAGTGCTCAAGGAAATATTTAACACCTCTCTTGCCATGGCAAAGATACCTTCATGCTACAAGGAAACTAACATCATTCCACTACCTAAGAAAACCACACTCTCCAGCCCAAACAGCAACATACCAGTTGCTCTGACATCCACTGTTATGAAATGTTTTGAGCAGCTGATCAAAAAGCATCTTTCATCATGCCTACCTCCTGATTTTGACCCTCTGCAGTTTGCGTACAGAGCTAACCGTTCCACGGCTGATGCCATATCAGTGGCACTACACATCTCCCTTGAGCATTTAGAGGGCAAAGAAAACTATGTGAGGATGTTGTTCAAAGACTTCAGCTCTGCATTTAATACTGTGGTACCAATGCAGCTGATAGATAAACTGGCACATTTATGAATCAGTAAAAATCTCTCTAACAGGATCCTGGACTTCCTGACTGGAAGACCACAGAGGGTGTGTTCAGGTATGAACGCATCAAAGTGCATCACGATTGACACCAGGGTTCCACAGGGATGTGTTCTCAGCCCACTGCTATTCACAATCTTGACCGACTATGCTAAGCACAAGTCCAATCATATTATCAAGTTTGCTGATGACACCTCAATTGTGGGGCTCATCACAAACGAGGATGAAAGGGCATACAGAAAGGAGGTGGCACCTCTGATCAGTTGATGCAAAGGGAAAAACCTTGACCTGAATGTAAGCAAGACCAAAGAGATTATCACTGACTTCAGAAAAAGGAGAACAAACCACCCAGTGCTCAGGATCAATAGTTAGAGTGTGGAGAGGGTTAAGAGTACGAAATTCCTGCGTGTACACATATCAGAGGATCTCTCGTGGTTGGGAAACACCAGCCAACTGGTCAAGAAAGCACACCAATGCCTCCACTTTTTAAGAAGGATAAAAAAGCGAAGCTCACTCCTCATATTTTTTCCACCTTCTACAGAGGTGCAATAGAGGGCATCCTCACCTGCAACTTCACAGTGTGGTTTGGAAGCTGCACAGTTACAGAAAGGAAGGTGCTACAAAGAGTTGTGAGGCTTGCAGACAAGATAACACATTCCAGCCTTTCAGCAATGCATCTTTATTCTGCAAGAAGCATCTGAAAGGCCACCAGAATAAGATAGGATGCCACACACCCTTAGCATAGACTGTTTAAGCATCTGGCATTAGGCAAGAGATATCAGATCCAGTAACAGTTTCTACCCTACAGTGATTAGACTTCTGAACTTGGGCACTAATCCCAGGGTTATGGACACATATTAAGACAATTTTTATTTATTTGTGCAATATATACTTACATATATTCCAAGTAAGTGCAATATTTATTTATTACATCCATAGTCAGTATTATTTAACTCACTCAAGTGCAATATTAGACAAAAAACTTAGGCATTTCAACCTGTAGTGTGTTTTGTTTTACTTTAAATAAGGTATTTAATTTAACTCAGGGGAGGGTATTCTTTTCATATATGAGTGCTGGTAAATGCCTCTGCTCTTTCTTGCATGTACTGGAAGTAGTATTTTATTTCTTGGTTATGTTTATTCCTCTAATTGTATATGTCGTTTCACTTTCCTTTATAATCTCAAGAATTGAGCTGATGCATGAAATTTCGTTTAGGCTACAAGTGTAGTTTTAAAAGACAGTAAAGTTTACTTTGACCTAGTAATCTACTCTGTCAGCAGCTTTGTCTGTAAGAGCATGAGTGTTTCTATCCAAGTGTACTTTGGAAAATAAAAAAAAAAGAGAAATACACACAGGATAGATGAAGGGGGCAGGGCAAACACATGACTGCAGTATCAGAGCCATCTATTTACAGACTGTAATTGTTTATACTGAGGTTAGCCACTCACTGCCAACACTAGTTCTCCAGCCATAGAGCAATGGGATGCATACTTGAAGCAAAATCATTGGAGCTCCCATGGGGGCAGGCCTATGTTTCTTCATTGTGACTCTTCATAAAGGAAATCACTGTTATACCAATTTATAGTAGAAGCACAAAATAACAATGTGTGTGATTTAAAGTGGCAACGGCTTAGAAAACCAGAAGGATAGTACTTTTTTGTGTAGAGTATGATACACACACATACACACTCAGACTCACAAAATGTGAGCTGTGCACACACACACACACACACACACACACACACACACACACACACACACACACACACACACACACACACACACACACACACACACACACACACACACACACACACACACACACACCAAGAGTGGCAATGCTGTCTGTTGTGTTATGCATCCAGAATATTTTACTTTAGTTTGTTTGAACACATATCTGTATCTTTAACCACAGCTATATGTATATTGATACTGATCTATGTTTGTCTTTCGGCTTTTTCCCGGTAGGGGGTCGCCACAGCGGAACTCTGGTCCGCTAATGATTGGCAGTAGATTTTTTTTTATGAAACACCAAGGTGCCAGCTCGACGACCAACCTTCAACGAAGGCACGCCCATTTACGCACACCTGTCTTTCGAACACTACCCAACCGCGGGGTGGACATGCAGACTCCACACAGTAGGCACTCCCAAGCCAAGCCAAGAATCGAACGGGAAAACCTCTTGCTGTGAGGTAACAACGCTAACCCCTTACCACCGCGGCATTATTGATATCGATCTATATATATGTAAAAACACACACACACACACACACACACACACACACACACACACACACACACACACACACATACACACAGACACACACACGTGCACACATATCTGTCTATCCAGTACTTGCATAAAGGAAAAGGTGTGTTCTAGAGAAATATGAAGCCAATCAGTAAAGGTACATTAAATAAATATATTTAAAATGTATTACTATTAATGTTAACAATATTTTAAAAAAATTCTAAAAAAGATTTAATGCACAATGTAAGAATGTTGCTAAGCATTTCTTACAAGATGTCTGACCTCTAAAAAAATTTGAAAAGAAAAAGTTTAACAGTCTGTGGTATGGAGCAATTTTCTGTTAATTAAAGTAGATGAGTGTTTGGTAGTAGTACTTATGATAAAGGAATAATGCAAAATATCTTATTTTTTATTTTGGTAGTTTCAGGACATTTGCTTTTTTGGGACTGCATATTTGAAGGCAGATGAACATCAATACATATTTATGCATACACACCTGAGAAAGTAGAACAGTATATGTTGATTAATTCAAAATTGTATGCACATGATTTCAACTGCTCATTAATGGATAAATCTAAAAAGAAGACCAGTATTAGTAGGAGCAAATTCAAAAAAATATTCAGAAAGCAAATGTTTGTTAATCAGCAAGCAGAAGGTACTAAGGCTATGTACTTACAAAACTTATGTTTTATATAGGAATGTGGTGGGTGATAGTGTGTTTTTTATATCCTAAGACTGTATTTATTATTTCTGATATCAAAGAAATTAGTAGAATAATAAGAAAATAATGTAAAGGTATGATAAAGAATGTATGAGTAAGGATGACATAAAATCCTATTTTCACAGGTTATAGCAAGATCATATGGTTGTAGAATTGCTGTGTGATGATTGGAATGCGTGGTCAAAGGCTTTATAACTAAAGATAAGTTGTGGTATATTTATTTGATTACGAAAGGAAAAGAATGAGGGGACTGATGATGGATTTTATAATTTAATAGAAACTAAATGTTAAAGCGGTACAGTGAAGGAAAGGATATTTATAAAATAAATGAAGAACAAATAAAGATTTTAGTATGGTAACATTTTTAGTAAACGGGGAAAAAGAATAAGTGAATCCTCTGCTGGTGTGATAAGTTAGAAAGATACATCTTATATGGATAGTCTTAAAGGTAATCCACAGCATGATGTTATGAGTGTGATGGCAAAACATTTGACAAATCTCTAGAGTACTAAGGGTGATTATATTTACAGTGTAATGCAACCCAAGAAGGTAAAACAACATGTTAAAGTTAAATGCTGATATTACTTTGGGAGATTTGCATAATGTTTTGAAATCAGTAAGGAAAGATAATATACCAGAGTGCAGAAATCTTCTTCAATCTGCTTTTTATAATTTTTTTAACAATGGCAGATGCAGATGATTTTGAAAACATAACAGGACTAGTGGGAAGTGAGGAGGCAACGTGATGAATATTATGCTAGTGTGAAAAAAATCCTACAGAAAGGGCAGGATAAGCAGAATAAATGTAATTGGTGATCATGGGCTGTACTAATACATGCAGCCTATAGGTCAATAGCACAATTATTCCTACGAGATCTGCTAAATTTATTTTTGAAATTAACAATGAAAAATAGGTTTGTTGAATGGTAGGGCTTTTAAGGATTCATTGTTGCAAATAATGTTGATTATTAATAAAATGAATATGTCTGGTAAAGTATAGCCAGTGGTGGGAAGTGTACCAAAACATTTATTAACGTAATCCATAATTACATGATTAGAGTTTTTGAAAACAATGATTTTGGCAAACGATTCCTATATTTTATCAAAAATATATTACTTGACATCATATGTCCCACAGATGAATGGCTTCATGAAGAAAATATAGTTATGGGGAATGGGGTGAGCAAGGACTGGTCTTAGTCCACTTCTCTTTTGGGTTAGCTAAGATGCATAGTAGTAGAAGATGCTGATGAACTAACAAAAGACTGGGGATACAAAGTAAAAATAAATGTATTAATTCAATTTTTGTATAATTATGAAAATGGTTTTGTTTTGTATTACAAGAAAGGCAGCTGATAAAATGTATGCTGTAGATGTTGGGTAATTTATTACATAGAGTTCAGCTAACTCTTAACAGAAATAAATGCAAGGGGTTTTGTGGTTCATGTAGGGTTCAAGAAATTTATTTCACTTATAACAAATAGAATTATTAGGGGACATAGTTTGGTAGCATGTATGTTATAAAACTTGTTTGGGGACATAGTTTAAAAAAATAACAAAGAAAAAGTGCTTTTTCACTTCACTTTCTTTTTAAGAAAAAGTGTATATAATATATAGTAAAAGATGTTTTGTTTGGTAAGTTATGTTATTTTGAGATTGTTTTTCCATCCGTAGAACATGTGGTAGAAGAAATAACAGAAGGGTAGTTTTCAGTGATTTTTGCATTTTTTTGGATAAATGCCCTAAGGAGAGAGAGAGAGGTTGTATATATTGTGACAACCCCTCTCTGGGCCAGTGATCAAGGAGCCTCAATGCTCACCACTGACACCTGGGGGAATGTTCACTTTCTGAGAAATAGGTACACTCAGTATTTCCAGATGCAACCATCTACACCAAATACAATTTCCCTTAGGAGCACACAGGGAACACAATCAGCCCAGGGTCTGGATTTCTTTATATCTGTCTCCCTTCAGGGCCCCAATAAGCCTCCCCATTAGCACAGCTAGCTACAGGGTTAAGTCGTCAGCTGAGTTTCCAAGCCAAGCCCTCCAGCACCCTCTCTGTGAAACCAGAACTTTGTGTCCCTGTTCCAAGTAGCTGGCACACAGACACTGTGAGATTTGATTTTTCACACACACACACACACACACACACACACACACACACACACACACACACACACACACACACACACACACACACATACACACACACACACACACACACACACACACACACACACACCTGGGAAATGTTAGCACAAATTTACCTGCTCTGTCACATTCTACCCAGAGTATAAGGTAGTTATCACTGCCACCAGACACTCCACAATCAGCTACTCTAAGGCCCCTAAGGAAGGGTGTCTAATTATACTGTGTAATATTAATACTAACACAAATTGTAGTAATTAAACAAGGTAGCTAGGCCTTAAGGAGTGGTCCACACAGTGTCACCAACTAAATATAAGCACTTTCAAAGGTTAAATACTTTCTAAAAGGACCAGCAACAAGAAAAGTTTTAAATATATTTAATAATAAATAATAAAATAACATGAAAATGCTGAATATATATTTACAGTAAACCACAGAGTTCAAATCACAGAAAATGTTGAAAATAACATTGATGGACAGATTCAGATGAATAAATAAAAAAACAATATCTAAACTAAGCTTCACCATATTTTCATGACTGAATCTAGGAGAATTACTATTCCTTACTTACTTAATGGAGCAAGGCAAATGATGTGGTGAATCGTCCTTCTTGTTGTTAGGCCCAAGACAGAATACTCAGCACTGAGAAGCTTATATTTGTAATATTTAAAATTTCCAAGATGGCTGGCAGAATGGCCTCATCTGGTCATCTGAGTGTAGCTTCTCACACTATTCCCCTTTGAAGCTTGAGACAGGATATTAGTATAGATGTGATAAGATGCATATCTAAAGTTTTGCTAATGTTTATGGCAGTGCCTGAGGTGTCCACTCTTTTTATGGAGCTAATGAGCAAAGGCTTCATCCAGATGTGCCATCTCCAGTCCTATTCAGAGCTGTGATATAGGGACTTCCATGGCCCAACATGTGGTCCAATTAACAGTATTTTTCTTAAAGTAGGAAGTAAGCTAGCAGTTTAACCCCTTCTCTTTCAGTGTCCATTGCTAACATATATACATACAGTCTCACAGGGTCTGTATTAGAACATCAAAGTATTACTACTTTGAATGTGCTAATATCGAACCCTTTGCATAGAATGCTGAAAATAGCAAAGCTGCAGAATATCGAATACTTTCCTAGGGAAAGTATTCGTTAGGCCGTTTCTGCAGCTTTGCTATTTCTTTGACTGTGGAGCGAAGGTTATGGACCGGGTTAAGGTAAGTGTGCAAACGAAGGTGAGTATGCGATAGGGACCTTAGGGTTAGGCAGCGGGAAAGTTGAGTGTGCGATAGGGACTTTAGGGTTTGGGAGCAGGTAAGGTAAGTGTGCGATAGGGAGTTTAGGGTTAGGGAGCGGGTAATGTGAGTGTGTGATAGGGACTTTAGGGTTAGGGAGTGGGTAAGGTGAGTGTGCGATAGGGACTTTAGGGTTAGGGAACAGGTAAGGTGAGTGTGCAATAGAGACTTTAGGGTTAGGGAGTGGGTAAGATGAGTGTGCAGTAGTTACGGACCTTAGGGTTAGGGTTAAGGTAAGTGGATAGCTAGTAGTGTATGTATGGTTTAGTGTAGGTTTTTGTGAAGTGTATGTGTGTGGATTATGTATTTTGGTGTGCTTGTGTTGTATGTATGTTTGTTGGAACAGCAACATTTTTCTCTGGGAAAAATTTCACTGTTCTGAGTGTTCGATGTTATGGTGTTTCGAGTGAAATGGTTCGATATTAAAACATTCGATGTAGTAATACTTCGATGTTCTGATATAGACCTGTCTCACACGTATATTCCTTTCCAAACCAGCAGGCCCCACTATTGATAAATATATATATATATATATATATATATATATATATATATATATATATATATATATATATATATATATATATATATATTTTTTTTTTTTAACACTAGCAATCTTACAAAAACTATTTGATTTTCAAATACCATACAGTTCTAATATATTTGTAACATAGACATCTGTACAAATCTGTTTGATACTCAAATGCCATACAGTTCTAATACATTTGTAACATAAGAATTTGTGCAAATCAGTTTGATATTCTAAGGACATATCATTCTTTATAGACCTCCAGCTGGCTATGCTGGCAATAGCCCATATCACCACATGTATAATGAAGGGGATTAAATATACTACACACTTCTGTTTTTATGGCTTTTGTTCACTTAAGAAAGATAATTTATAATTTGTTTTAATAGCATATCAGTTCTAGGTAAATTATTTAAAAAGAATTTCCTGTATTTTCTTGTGGAATTGGTTGAAAATAAAATAAATGAGAAAGGAAAGGGACTTGACATTATGAGTATTATGGAAAGCTAGTGCTACAGCATTATTGCAGAAAAAATAGGTAATAGAAAGAGGTAGGTATTTAAGTGTTATTATAAAGCAGAGCTAGGGACATTTAGATGATAGGTTAAAACAGCCACTCATGAAAGAAGGTCTAGGTTTAATTTTTTTTCTAAGACTAGAGTTTTATTCTTGAGGTAGTTTCACCAAATTTGAAGGAAAAAGAACAGATGCAATATAAAGCAGAGGAGGAGGAGAAGATAAGTTTCAGGGATATAATGTTGAAGACACCATATATCGAATTTGTTTCAGAATAAAATACATTTTCGGGAAATAAGCTTATCTTCCAATAACATTATGGAATTTACGATAATTTCAAAGGTGAAACTACAGATAAGATAAATAACATTTTGGTTTATAGTTCATGGGTTATATGGAAAGGAAGATACTGTGATGTATTGATAAATACAGTTTGAGAGAATGAAAATAGAGTAAAAAGTTATATGTAACTGAAAATGGTTACTTCATATTGAATTGGTAAATTATTATTTGTTCATTATTTATTTCATTTTGATTGAATTATTGATTTAATTTCTTATTTTGTTTTTGCAAATATGCATAACTACTCTTTACAATGAAACACTCATGAAGGAGGAGGAGTTTATAAATGATATGTTGGAGAATGGAGAAACACTTATGGAGAATGCACAAGCTGTTTCAATATGTGAATGAGATGACATCATGATTACAATGTTGCAAAAAGGTAATATAAGTAATGAGACATTCCTGCATATGTTTGAATCAGGTAATTTATTTTATAACTCTTAAGAGAATAAGAGGGAAGCATCATTTACTCCTTCCTCAGAATGTATCTCACTGGTCCTGTTGATATCTCCCTGTAAAAAAATTGCTTCACGTTTACACAGTGTGACAAGAGAAGTACTGATAGCATAGTACCTATGCTACAGGGAGCCAGCCAGCAAAATGCCAAGCAACCATGGTGGAGCCTAGGGTTGCAGGCATATGGTATGACATTGCAGCACTATAAAGGGGTCTGAAGTACCAAGGCAGCTGGGATCTCAAGACAGGGTATGGAGTAATATATTTTCAGATAGACTCATCCCTCTCAAACAACATTTCTCAAGGGTCACTTAAAAAACTAACTTGAGTCTTCAAGGGGGGAAGAAATGTGACAAAGGAGGTACTGCCAGCACAGCTGGCTGGACTTTTGTAAATAATAATATGTCATTTGTGAATATTAACATGATTTATATAGAAGTGTAACTTAAGGAAATACTGCCAGCACAACTATCTGGAATTTTCTAAATAAATGTATGTAATTTGTGAATATCAACATGATTCATATAAGATGTTTGTGTTACAAATATATTAGAGCTGTATGCTATATAAGATGGTCTGTACAGACATGTGCGCTGAAGAGGTATTTTACAAAGTGCTGTTTGAAATGTATCCACAGAGTACTCTACTGGAATAGAACAGAAATGTACATTCAGTAGTGTAACTGTTTAAATGTATATATTTTAACAGGGAAACAGGAATACAGGAGGCTGACTTGCAAAACTTCAGAAAAATAGCTTAAATTAAATTACTTTATGATTAGGCCATAAAAAGATGCTGTCTTTCAGTTTCAGTGCAGCAAGGAGACACAATGTCTAAAACTAAGAAGCCTTCTGTATTGCCTTGGAGGGATTTTATTGTTTTATGACTGCCACCATTTGCCAAAGATCTGAGGGAAAAGCATGTCTATGTATTTTCACAGGTAGATGCTAAATACTGCCTGATTCCAGCAGTGGGGGTTTTCACCTGGGATAGTGTTGGATGACAAGAAATTATGTCATTCTGCAAGCTATCCCAGCAGTAGCATTTGAGATATTCATTTGAGAACTCTCTGAGAGAGACTCAGCATTTTGTATTCTGTCTTGCACCAGATAAGATCTATTCATCACACCTCTGGCTTGATCTGAGTAAGTCTAGGGAACAGTATAATTCTCTTACATACAGTCAGAAATATAGCAAAGCATAATTTACATGTTTTTCTTTATTTATTTGAGACTGTCCTGCAATGTTAGTTTAAATATTTCCTGTAATTTTTAATTCTGATGTCACTGTAATTATATACTGAGTATTTTCTTGTTCTTTTATTATTAATTATTAAATATATTTAAACCTTTCATTATGGCTGACCTTGGTAGAGATATTTAAGTTTGGAGAGTACTGCATATTTATTTGGTGACACTGTGGGCTACTCCGAATAGCCTTGCTCTTGGTCAAACTACCATTTTATTGACAGTAACATTACACAGTAAGGTTGGTCACCCTTTGTTAAGGGCCTTAAAGGATCTGATAAGAGTTCTGGTGGCAGTGATAACTACTTTATAGTCTGGGTAGAAGGGGACATAGCTAGTAAACCTGTGCTGACATTTCCCAGGTGTGTGTATATGTAAAACATATCTCCAAGAGTGTGTATGTCAGTTACTTGGGCAGGGACACAAAGCACTGTTTGGACAGAAAGATTGTTGGAGGTCTTGGCTTGGAACCTGGCTAAAGACTCAACTCTATAGCTGCACCAGTATGGAGTCTTATTGGGGACCTTGAGAAAGAGGGAGAAATGAGCCCCACACTGACTGCGGTCTCTGTGTGTTCTTAAGGGAAATTGCACTTGATGCAGAGAGCTGCATCTGGAAAAACTGTGTGTGTACCTAATATCCAGCCAGTGTATGTCCCCCATAGGTGCTAGTGGTGAGGACTGAGGCTCCTTGATTACTGTTGCCAGTGGTGGGCTGTCACACACAGCCTTCACTTCTATGACATCACCCTCCTCACTCTCCTTTCCTGGGTGTTGCTAGTTGCACAGATGTTACAGTTAAGGCATCGGACACTATACATAAGTATATCTAGATAAACAGGAAGGGCAGCCATTCTTGCAGTTGTCAGATGGTTTGCAATATATTAGAGCTCTTAATGAGAGCCTTAGGTAGGCTGGTACTGTGCATACCAATATATGGAATATATGTGATCCCCACAGCTACTTTTGCCAGGATTAATGTCCAGAGAAGAAACTACATGGATAGTGTAGGAATTATTGTACATAAAAATGCTTAACTCATTCTATATGTAAGTATGGGTTATCTTCCCCCTTCCAAGAAAAATGTTACAGTATGTATTGCAGGGGATGTGGGGTACCCTCTTGAGCCATGGCTGATGACATCAATAATTAGCCTTAATAAAGCATCATTATAATATTTATAACAAGACTAATTGTGTTGTGGAACATGCATTTGTGCTACTCAAGACATATGTCAGATTAATTGACAAATCATGAGAACCCTGCAATATGGACCCGGCAAGATTAGCAAGGCATTTGTTGTGTGTGCCATGCTGCACACCCTGACTATCAGGAGGAGAGCTCCCAACTAGTGCCCAGCAACCAATCTCACCCAAGCTACCAAAAACTGAATAACTTTTGTCTGCAGATGTGAGATCAACAGTGACCTGTGGAGTGGTGCAGATGGAGAAGTCGTCAATGGACATTGAGACCAATACAGATTAGAGCACAAAAGTGGTAACATCTGGTACAAAATAATGTACTTGGCAACCTAATAGTAGAAGAGTCACACAGAACAAATTGAAATATACAGCACAATAGTTTCTGTGATGAAAACTGTACAGTCTATGTGATGAAATGTATGGTCTGTTTGCATTCTATATCAGATGTCACCAAAAGCAATGCAAATAGAAGAGTGTTAGGTTGGTTATCTATCACCTGCACAAGTGAGAATTCATACATATCGACAGTAGTACGTAAACTACAGACAGTGCAAACCATAGTACTAAGCCACCTTGTAAAATAAAGTTTTACTTTTGGTAATACAACATGAGTTATGACCAATTTCCATACCTCTCAAATGTCCAGATCTTTGCCTCGCATTTTTTATCAGTTCCTCATAAAATTTGTGTTTTTGGGCAAATCAGTGAAGGATGGAGTCGCAAAATAATGACAGACATTTGAGTTTTAAACTTCATATCCTTCAGAAAATGCATGCTAATTCAAAACCTGTTATTCTAGTGAATGTCTAAGTTTACAGAAGTAATATTTAAAAGCTGTTCCTATTTTTAGACATTTATCTAAACATTATTTCTGGCTTTGTCCAAATTTCTTGTGCTAAGAGGTTGAGAGGTATATCAATTTCCAGTGCTTTTTTTGTTTGAATGCTGTCATTCATAGTTATTGAGGCTTACCCAGACTGAATATGTTTGAGTCTCTTCATAAGGTGGCATTGCAACTAAGGTTTCCTGGAAGAGCTCATACTCATATTAACCCTTGTCATATGCAAATGAGTGATAATTTATGCATCTATGTTGACACCATTGTATAACCTTGCATTTTTATTCCCATGCATCTACATGTGCAGTCTACATGACATCCAGAAAACAATCTATATAGTATATACTATTAACCCTGCTGCTGTCTTATGCTATAATACATTTCTGTGAGGATTAGACTAGCTGTCACAGTTATTTTCAGACCACCTTTGTTCATGCATATCATCCTGCAGACGTTGAAAATAGGTACAAAGGCTCTTGAAAAGTAGGTGCATCCAGCCAAAAATCAGAATATGTAATTAGTATAACATTTGTGCACCAAATATCATACAATTCTTCCCATTTCCAGTAGCTATATGGAATACTACATTGAAACATGTTTATAAATTAGGGTGACAAAAATGACAGAAAAAATATAAGTACATTATCAAATAGACAGTGTAAACTCTCTAGACTTTAATGAAGTGTATTGCAAAATTCTATTACACAAGTCTTTTTTTTTTTTTTGCTTCTGGAAAAAGGAAATGTATAATGTATATCCTCTTTCTTTAAATTATTGGTTCCACAAGTATGTTGGCCATGTAGTGTGTTTTTTTGGGTATTAGACAGCTTCAAAAGTCATGTGTGATGAGCAGAGATTCAGAAAATTTTGTGAATGGGTAAACCAAGCCTGAAAAAGAGACACATCCCCAACAGTAGGTACATCATGTGCAGTTGTAAATCAGACCTGAAAATAGGTATGCACCCCTAAAAGTAGAGACAACTGAGAGGTCTTCCCCCTTTGGTAGTACAAGAAAGTACCAGTATCACTTGTCAATGGTAGTTTTTGCAGTGAACACAGCTGTAACTCATATGAATTATGTGGCTATAGCTAATTTGTTTTACCCTTTATATGTATTTCATGTTGTCATTTTTCTATTATTCATGCTTGTATTGACATACCAGTGTTCATTGTATTCTGCTGGCCTGGTCATTTTATATCTGGGTATTTATATTCTCTAGCTGTGCACTGTTTCTTACTCATGTTAATTTACCTATTATTTATGTACATTTTCTACCCTGAAATGTCCAGCTGGAAAGTTCTGACCTTCATTGAAGCCACAGGGAAAACATCTCCAGAAATATTAAATGCATGGAGCAATACATATCAAGAACTTCTTTGAGATATTGTGAGATGAAATGTAATATGATTCAGAGCTATATGAACTGAGATGATAATATAAATCATACATACACAGTTAATACACAATTATATATTTATTTGTGTTTGTTTTCTGAGGTACAGCACTGATCTCCATGGCTCTTTTTCAAACTCAGCTCGCAAGCGGTGTCTGACTAAGGGACTTAGAATCACACAGTTAGACAATGGAAGCTGAAACCATGTTGATTGTAAAGGCTATATGAGAACAAAAATATGCAATCTATGCATCACTCTCAGACAATAAGAAAAGGGAAAATCTGCCCTCAGTCATAGCTATGGCTAATAGCGTTAATAAACAGTCATTTAACGGCATTAAAAAAATTGCACCATATGTCATTGACTTTGAAAGAGCTAATTACTATAAACCTAATAAACACAGTAGAGTTACTGCAGAGTTATACAGGCATGCTTCCAGGCTACTTATTTTGTTTTAAATTTTAAATTCTCAGTAGCAAGTCCATCCAAACATTTTCCTAAACATACAAAACTCCAAGTAGATATAGTCACCTTTGCCTCTTAATAATTACTATTGGAATCATAGACCAGTACTTCCCATAACTTCTGTAACCCTAATGTAAGAATTGTCTCATGCTGTCTGATGATCATATATTACTCAAATAATGCAGCATTTAAGAGATCTACATACATAATGTCCTTGGAGGTAGAAATCTCACATACAATAAACTCCTACACCAAAATCATCAGCAGTGCACCACACATCATACCTCTCCAAGGCCATCACAGTACATATAATTCATCATATGCTGATGTTCTAAAGGTTTACTTGCCCAAACCTCAAAGACCTCCAAGACACAACACAGACACAAAGTACACTCAGCAAGTTAATCCTACCTCCAAGAACAGCACAAAGAGTTTCAAAGTCATGGATGCTGAGCCTGTAAAGCAGGCATTTTCCCAACCAAATATTCTTGTCAAATGTGACTCCATTGAAGCCAAACAGATGTTACTCTTACCAGGCTGATCGAGGAAAGAGGAATTGTTAGTTTCATATCTGGGGCCTGGATCCATGAGATCATGCACACACTTAAGTCCTTGAAAAACAAGTGCCATTATGATTCCTTCATAGTTCATATTAGTGCCAATAACTTGAGGTGTACATCCCTGGTCTATATGAAGAGACACATGATGGAGTTCACAGACTATGTGTCTAAGGCAAGTATGAGCCTAGCATCCTATGATGCCACAATATCAGCAAAAACTAATTGACTTCAATAATTGGCTTAGTTTTGAGGGGAATCCATTATTTGTCTACTAGGGAAGATATGATCAACAGAGCATACTGCTTCACCAAGGATGGTCTACGACTGTCTATTCTTGGGTTTTGACTATTGGTAAAGACATTTTCCACTCCACAATGTCTTTTTAGGCAATCCAGAAAATTGCCAGAAAGTACTAGGACAATACTCCAAAAAAGACTTTATTAGTATGGTAAGCGCTTTCAGTTAGACCTTTCAACCTTCTTCAGACAAGTAATCATAGTAAAAGCACTCATTAAATATACCTATAATGGCAATTAGTCAAATATCTAATTACTGCCTTAAAGGCAAAAGGACATATAACCATAGCATAAACCATAAAGCATAAAACATAATATAAAATGTGTAAAACATATAAACGATGTAACCCCCAATATAATTTAATACAATAATGATAATATATATGTATCTATAAAACTTTTTGAGATTTAAAACACTTGATAAAGCTACTACATCATTAATACCAGGTAATATGGTGGCATTTAAATAAATCTGCCACCAATATTCTCTATTTTCTAATAATATTTTCCAAGGGCCACCCCTTGGACCATTTTTTACCTGTTCTAAAAATTACAAATCCAAATTTATGGCCATCATTTTCCTGAATGTGTCTAGACAAAGCATTGGTACACTTAACCTTCCCAATGTCATACTAATGTTTATAGATACGCTGCCTTAATTTCTGTTCCATTTTACCAATGTAATTAGCTGTTCAATCCAAGCAGTTAGCAGCATAAACTACCCCTCTTGTATTACAGTTAAAGTGGCCTTTTATAGAGACATTTTTACTACCTAGTATAACATTATCACATTCCAAGATATATCTACACTGATTGCACATACCACATTTTTTCATATTCCCAGATTTCCATTTTTCTAACTTTGTAAAGGAATTACACCAATCCTTCAAGTTTTTATCCCTTTTATATACACTATTCGGATGGATACCCACCTGATGGCTTATATCCTTATCCATGGAAATTATTTCCCAATTTTTATACATAATATTGGCTATACTGGTATTATCTTCTGTAAAAGTTTTAATAAAACTATTACATGAATATATATCCTTCTTTACCTTTGGCCCATGTGTACTAATATTATTACAAATACCATTTGGGTTTATTCATACTGGTATTTCATCACCTTCTAAATTCATACATATCTCATCACCGTGATTTTCTTCCTTTAATAATGGACTATAGGTACCTAATAATCTCTTTATTATAACTCCCCCTGAAATGGCATCCACTAAAGTTTTTGAATAATCTCTATTCAAAAACATAGTTCCTATGAACTTAATCTCTTCCAAAAATTCATTATCTAAAGTAATCATCCTAGCAGCCCTTACCATTTGGCTTTTAATGACTGCCTTTTTAATATAAATAGGGAGATTACTAGAAAAATGAAGAAACTTATTTGAATAAGTTTTCTTCCTATAAATGGAAGATTTTACATAGCCCCCCCAATACATCCTTGGTTAAGCAAACATCCAAATATGCAACACTATTTTCCTTTACAGTATAAGAAAAAGATAAAAATTCTGTTGAATCATTCAAAAAATCAAAAAAAATTCATATAATAATTGCTATGGACCACACCAAGCTAGGAACAAATCATCCAAAAATCGAGTATAAAGCTTTATAAATTCCATATACTTTGAATTAAACAAGCATTTCATTTCCCAGTAGGTCATTACTGCATCAGCATATAATGGGCCTACTGGGAAGCCTATAGCTACCCCTCTAACTTGCTTAAAATAGTGGCTCTCATAAAAAATATAATTATTATCTAATACCAATTCCATCAGCTGGGATAGTGTGTTAATTTTATTCTGACCTACATGTAAAGCACTTGTAAAAAATTCCATAAACCATTCTAAGCCTAAATCATGTGGGATGCAAGTATATAAATCCTTCACGCCCACTGTAACTAATATCAAATCATTCAGTTGACAAGCATTTAGTTGATTACACTTGGTCAAAAAATCCCATGAATCACGGCTTAAATATTCCAAAGTTGCTAACTTATTTTTTAATTGATTATCAATATACTTTGCTATATAATATGTTTTTGAATGTTCCCTATCCAAAATTGATTACAAAGGTGTATTTTCAAGGTCCTTGTGTATTTTGGGACCTCAAATATAGCAGCAACTTTGGGTGTACGAATATACATATACTCATATTCTTCTTCATTGATCTGACCCTGAAATAACAAATAATATAACCAATAATCAATTCTACTATAAGAAATATTCACTTCATTAATTGATGCTTCCACATAACTTTCATCATATAACAAACATTCACTTCATTAATTGATGCTTCCACATAACTTTCATCATATAACAAACATAGCATTTTTTGATAATGGTCAACACAATCCATAACTATAAGGCCGCTGCCGTTATCAGGTTGCATTAATCTAATGTCACCTTTTTCTTTTAATTCTTGCATTAATCTCTTCTGGGCAAAAGTAAGATTCACATTTTTATTAGTGTCACCTCGGCCTTTTAGTAAGTGTCTTATATCCATTTCATAGACACGGTCAAAAATTTTTAATGTAGGGTGTAATTCAGGGTTAAATACACTTGGTATATGTAAAGGATTCTTAATTACTTTATCTGTCCCATCAAATACTGTTGCTAAGTTAAGTTTCCTTACAAATAGCTTCAGTTCAGTAATAGCCTCAGTAACATTAGCTCTTCTTGATGGGACAAATGTTAACCCCTTAGTAAACAAATCAGCATGTACTGTTGTAAACAGGACGCTGCTATAATTAAATATATTAAAGTCACCTGTACTGTTCACAACACACTGGTAGGATAGACCCAAAATTTTGCCTAGCGATTCTGGCATTGCTGGGTTCTCAAAGCAGAACCCTACCTGTTGTAATTGTAGTTCATATTGTAGTTCATTTTTAATGCAGAGTTCCCCCTTCTGTTCCATATCCTCTCTGACCATTGTAAATTGCCCAGCTCTAAAGGGTACTCGTGGAAGCCTTGATTCATCCCTGCACCTTCTTCATGCTAGTTGAATTCCCTACTAGGTCATGGATCACCATTTTCAGAGTGTTGTTGAGCTCCCAGTGGTTTTGGATACACCTTGCCGTTTGCATAATCCAAACGGTCACTTTCTAACTTCCGGTTCTTACGTTTAATGATAGCTTTGCTGACGTCATCCACTTCATTCCAACAATCCAGAAAATTGCCAGAAAGTACTAGAATAATACTCCAAAAAAGACTTTATTAGTATGGTAAGCACTTTTGGTTAGACCTTCCAATCTTCTTCAGACAAATAATCATAGTAAAAACACTCATTAAATACACCTATAATGGCAATTAGTCAATTATCTAATTACCGCCTTAAAGGCAAAAGGACATAACATAACCATAGCTTAAACCATAAAGCATAAAACATAATATAAAATGTGTAAAACATATAAACCATGTAACCCCCCCCCTATATAATTTAATACAATAAAGATAAAATAGAGAATATTGGTGGCAGATTTATTTAAATGCAACTGTATTACCTAGTATTAATGATGTAGTAGCTTTATCAAGTGTTTTAAATCTCAAAAAGTTTTATAGATAATTATTTTATCATTATTGTATTAAATTATATAGGGGGGGTTACATGGTTTATATGTTTTACACATTTTATATTATGTTTTATGCTTTATGGTTTATGCTATGTTTCATAGGTTCATAGGTTGGTACTAGGTTATCGTCCCTAGGGCCTATACAAGCCTAGCCATAACAATTTCCTGGATATTTCTTCCCACAATATTTATTTCCCTATGTTATGTACTTTTGCCTTTAAGGCAGTAATTAGATAATTGACTAATTGCTATTAGAGGTGTATTTAATGAGTGCTTTTACTATGATTATTTGTCTGAAGAAGGTTGGAAGGTCTAACCAAAAGCGCTTACCATACTAATAAAGTCTTTTTGGAGTATTGTCCTAGTACTTTCTGGCAATTTTCTGGATTGTTGGCTGAATTTGGTGTAATAGTATGGCTGCTGGAAGTACACAGGATGATATTTCATTTATTCCCCGGAGGGAATTTGAAGTTCTGCAACAATCGGTTCAGAATTTGACTACACTGGTGCAGCAATTGCTTTAGAATTTCCAGGAAGTTAATGGAACTAACACCAATCATGGACATTTTCAAAGTGAAGTATTTTGTGATAGTATTCCCCCAGGTCAAGTACACTTAAACCAACAAGAGTGTACTAAAGGTCTAGGAGAACCTGACTGGAATAGAGATGTAAGTGTGGACCTAGAACAGTGGCTAAACCAGCCAGGTAAATCATTGACTATGAACAATAATACTACTTCTTCTCTGCATAATGCACTTGACTCATTTCATGGCACAGTGTTGAAATATCCTAGATTGGTGCATGAGAATACATACTTTAAAGAATGTGTTAAAAGAAAGCAGATATCAAAAGATTTAAGATATTGGAAGTTTCCCACTGGACTTATAGAGAACAGCCCATTGCATTGTGAATTACTGCAGCTCTTTGATAAACAGGGCTGCAAATTGCTTGACATCTTAATAAAACACAATTCCCTACAAATGGACAACTTATACCAGCAGATAAGGTCCATGGAGGAGAATATTAAGAAAGTTTTATGCTTCAATTCTCTAAAAACACAGTATCTAAATATTTTCTCAGAAGTGGAAAATGTCAGCAAAGCTATCACTGAACATAAGAACCGGAAGCTAGAAAGGGACTGTTTGGATTGTGCAAACGGCAAGGTGTATCCAAAACCACTGGGAGCTCAGCAACACTTGCAAAATGGTGATCCACGACCTAGTAGGGAATTCAACCAGCATGAAGAAGGTGCAGGGATGAATCAAGGCTTCCACAAGTACCCTTTAGAGCCGGGCAATTTATGATGGTCAGAGAGGATACGGAACAGGAGGAACTCTGCATCACAAATGAACTACAATATGAACTACAATTACAACAGAAAGGGTTCTGCTTTGAGAAACCAGCAACGCTAGAATCGGTAGACAAAATTTTGGGTCTATCCTACCAGTGTGTTGTGAACAGTACAGGTGACTTTAATATATTTAATTATAGCAGCATCCCGTTTACAGCAGTACACTCGGATTTGTTTAGTAAGGAGTTAAAATTTGTACCATCAAGAAGAGCTAATGTTACTGAGTCTATTACTGAATTGAAGCTATTTGTAAGGAAACTTAACTTAGCAACAGTATTTGATGGGACAGATAAAGTAATTAAGAATCCTTTACATATACCAAGTGTATTTAACCCTGAATTACACCCTACATTAAAAATTTTTGACCGTGTCTGTGAAATGGTTATAAGACACTTACTAAAAGGCAGAGGTGACAATAATAAAAATGTGAATCTTACTTTTGCCCAGAAGAGTTTAATGCAAGAATTAAAAGAAAAAGGTGACATTAGATTAATGCAACCTGATAAGGGCAGCAGCCTTATAGTTATGGATTGTGTTGACTATCATCAAAAAATGTTATGTTTGTTATATGATGAAAGTTATGTGGAAGCATCTATTAATGAAGTCAATATTTCTTATAGTAGAATTGATTATTGGTTAAATTATTTGTTATTTCAGGGTCAGATCAATGAAGAAGAATATGAGTATATGTATATTCATACACCCAAAGTTGCTACTATATTTGTGGTTCCCAAAATACACAAGGACCTTGAAAATCCACCTTTGTGACCAATTGTGGATGGGAGACAAGCACTAATAACCTTAGCTCTAGATCACCCTATATTGTAGAGAAGGACAAGGCTCTCTGTTTGAACAGTTCACTGTAACTATCCAGGCATGTCCAAAGGGCAGTTTCAGGTGTACTCTCTGGTCCAACTGGTGAATCTGGGCATTTTGAGGCAATGTTAGAATTGCCTCATGTACACAGACAACCCACTCCTCCTTCCACCGAATGCTCATACATGCAAGAGATGCAATTATACAGCCAAACTGGGGACTAAGCTCTCTCAACCCAAGACTGGACCAGGCAGTCAAGAGGAGAAGGGAATTACTTGCATCACACCACCAGTCTCACATAGACCTATGAAACCAGCACTGGCAAAAAACACACATAAATACATGAAAACATACTCAGAGGCTCTAAATGAAAATCTGCAAAAGCAACAGAGACCTCCAAAGCAGACATCCAAGCAACCTCCACCCCCCAACACAAACCATGAAACATAGACTTCACAAAACCACTGTGCCACCCAATCCCAGCCCTTAAGCCAAAATAACATACCCAACCCACTAGTGATAGGTAACTCTATAATCAGGCACACTGATGTCCCACAAGCTAGACTGAACAAGGAGAAGGTTACTGTTAGCTGCTTGTCGGGTGCCAGGATTTGCCACATAACACAAGCACTCACGTCACTCCAGAACAAGCACAGATATGACTCTGTCATTGTCCATGTTGGTGTGAATGACCTGAGCCGTACCTCCCTGGACTACATGAAAAGAGACATGGAGAAGCTCTCTAATCACGTAGCCCAGACCGGTATGACCCTGAGTAGCATCCTGCCTTCACCAAGAATGATACCACTGTATAGAGAAAAAAATTATCAATTTCAACAATTGGCTAAGCTTCTGGTGTCATTCAAAGGGGATTCCGTGTCTGTCAGCCTGGGATGACATGCTCAACAAGCCATGCTGCTTCGCTAGAGATGGCTTGCATCTGTCACCCTTAGGCTTTCAAATACTGGCCAAGGCTCTTACCACCCCCATAGTGCCTTTTTTAGGCAAGGCTCAAAAGACAAACCCACCACCATAAATAGCACAAGTAACAAAAAACTGAGGGTAATGCTACTCAATGCCAGAAGTCTAAACCCCAAAATGCACGCACTGGAGGCACTCCTCAGTATGGAGAAAATTGATATATGTGCAGTAAAAGAAACCTGGTTTAAGACTCCAGAGCGCACCCCAGCATTACCAGTTACAACTTATACCATACAGTTCGGCCAGAAAACCTGGACTGAAATACAAAAGGCGGGAGAGTATAAATATTCATCAAGGATACCCACACCTCCAGGTTAGTGGCACAGCACGATGCTTCAGAGATCATCCACGTGCAACTAACAACGGGCAAAACTGCTATTCAAATTATAGTTTGCTACAGATCACCCACCATGTCCCAGGACCCCCAGTCCGCATTCCTGGAAACACTGGGAAACATAAAGGTCCTACCAAACACCCTGATATTGGGTGATTTCAATTACCCAAACATTGACTGGGAAAACTACGCAAGTACAAACTCCCTTGCCCAACATTTCCTAGAATTTATAAACTCAAATGCCCTGGATCAACTGGTCAAAAGCCCCACCAGAGGTGACAACATACTGGACCTGGTCATCACCAACATGGGTGATCAGTGTTCCACACCGGAGGTCAACCCCTTGCTGGTTAGATCTGACCATAAACTAATCACTCTGGATATCCACATTCTGCCACCACCCCCAGTCAAAGAAACCACCATAAAAAACTTTTCAAAAGCTAAAGTCACATTGCTTAAGGCCAAGGTGGGAAGTTTCAAAGCCCCCATGCTAAAGGATAACACCGTCCAAGCTGCAAAATCCTTTACTAATGCACTCTATGGGAAACTACAAGAATGCATGGATCATTCTATCCCAAACAAAACCAAGACTCACTCCTTCAAGAAAAGGAAACCAGTCTGGTGGACCCCTGCCATAAACAAGCTATACAACAGAAGGAGGAAATTAGTACAGAAAAGAGTAAAATCCCAAGAAGGGAAGACATCCCTGATCAGTATCAGCAAGAAACTATGTTCCCTCATAAAATCATCCAAGGCTAGCTTCGAAAGAAAAATTGCCATAGACTCCAAAGATAACCACAAGGCATTCTTTAGCTATGTCAAGAATCAAAGTGGCAATTCTCAGATTGGCTCGGGGTTAGTGCAGAATGGCACAAAATACACTGAACCAACCGATATAGCCAACATTCTGTCAGACAGGTTCAGTGCAAACTTCACCCTCCTCTCACCCCTAAAAGTGTCCATAACTATACCAGAAGAATGTAGTGCCAATGAAATCACAGACACTCAGGTTAAAACAGCCCTCTCCAAAGCCAAAAACACAGCATCAATGGGACTGGATGGTGTCCCAGGCTGGGTCCTACATAAGCTCAAAGATGAACTAACCCCTCACCTAAACACACTGTTTAAACTCAGCCTCTCCACAGGCTACGTGCCCACAGAGTGGCACACAACAACAGTTATTCTGCTCCACAAAGGTGGAGCCACAACAGACCCCAGGAACTATTGCCCTATAAGTCTGATTAGCTTGGTCTGCAAAGCTATGGAGTGAATCATCATGGATATCATTAACAGAGACATTGGGACCCTCCAAACACTGGACCCTACCCAGTTCGGCTTTGTTAAGGGCAGATCATGCCTCCTAAACCTGTTGGACTTCTTTAAGACAGTTACCAAGGCTATAGATGAGGGAAAGGTGGTCCACACAGCCTACCTAGATGTCACAAAGGCCTTTGACACCATTCCCCACTCAGGTATTATAGACAAGCTCACCAGCCTGAACAGAAACCCCTACATCATGAGATGGGCTGCCAACTGGCTCATGGACAGAACCCACATGGTAAGAGTTGCGGGAGCTAGGTCTGACTCTTAACCGGTTACAAGTGGCATTCCCGAGGGCTCAGTCCTAGGACCCCTCCTGTTCGGCATATACTTCTCAGAGGTACAGGCAAGCACAAGAGGACTATGGCTGACCAAGTTCACAGACGACTGCAAACTAGGGGCTATACTTGACTCCCTGGCTGACACAGACATCCTCCAAATGGGTCTCACTGAGACAGATAGCTGGTGAAAAAAAACATGGCCTCAAGCTAAATACCAAAAAGTGCATAGTCACCCCCTTTGGAAAAAACAAAGTATCCACAAACTACCACATTGGTGGTAGCCCCCTAAATACGGCAGACGTGATAAGGGATCTGGGGAACCAAGTCAATAGTAACCTCTCCTTTGATAATCACATTGCCAAAGTGGTTAGAAAATCCTTCTGTGTGGCCCATCTATTCACAAAAGGGTTTGCATCCAGATCGAAAGAGGTCATTGGGCTCCTCTACGCATCACTCATCAGACCCAACATAGAGTACAATGCCCCATTTGTGATGTACCTTACAAGACACCTGCAACAATTGGAAAGACTACAGAAGTACCTTACCAAGAGGATCACTAGTCTCAAGCAGATGCCCTATGCAGCTCGACTGAAGAAATTCCAGCTGTACTTGGTTGCATACCGCCTACTCAGAGGGGATCTCTGCCTGACATACAAAGCCATGTCCAACCCAGAATTGATGGACATGCTCCACCTAAAGAAAACCATATCCCCTCAAGCCACATGCTCCAGGGATGTAAACCTCAACACAAAAATAAATAGGACTTGCCGGAGGGATAGATTCCTGTCCCTGAGACTTCCCATGCTCTGGAACAAGATTCCAATCTACATTAGGCATAGCTCCTCACTAACTCTCTTCAAGAGAAACTTGATGAGTGGATGGGAAATAGGAAGTAATTAGATAATTGACTAAGTGCCATTATAGGTGTATTTAATGAGTGCTTTTACTATGATTATTTGCCTGAAGCTTGGAAGGTCTAACCGAAAGCGATTACCATACTAATAAAGTCTTTTTTGGAGTATTGTCCTAGTACTTTCTGGCAATTTTCTGGATTGTTGGTTGAATTTGGTCTTTTTAGGCAATGACAATCTGATAAACTTATTAACATAACAAAACAAGCAAAGGAAAATAATTAGGTTTTACTAATAAATTCTCAGAGCCTAAACAAGAAATTCCAATACTTACAAGCCTGTCTTACACTGGAGGAAGTTGACATCTGTGCAGTGACATGGTTTAAAATGGTGGGCAACACTCCCACTATGCAAGGTTATAATGCCTTCCACACATTTAGACCAGCTACTATGTAGGAGGGGAAAAAAGGAGGATGTGTCTTAATCTTAACCAAAAGAGACTCACATCAAGGCTGGTAAAGCAGCATGATGCACTAGAGCTTCTTCACGCCCAAGTAACTATCAGAAAGGTCTCATACCATATATTAGCTAGCTATATAATTCCCTCTGTGAAAAAGCCACAATACATATCAACAGGCTCTGGAATCACTCAGTAATAAACCCAATGCCATTTTCCCTGGCAATCTAAACTATGCATCTGTAGATGAGGAAACCTACACAATCCTCAGTGCACAAGCACAGAGAAGCCAAGATGTTCTCAATACAAGCACCATGAAATGATTAGTTAAGAGTACTCACTGGGGGGAACAACATTTTGGATCTTCTCCTTACTAATGTGGCAGCATCTTGCATCATTCCTTGTGTCTTCATCACTTGTTAGGTCTTACCATAAAGCCATTTCCTTTGAAATAAAATTTAAATCAGAGATCCCTTCTACTCAGGTACCTTTTAAGATAACATGCTTACTCTTAAGTGATACATTGGCAAGCTTCAAATCTCCACCAATCCCAGTTACTTCAACTCTATAGATGGAAACATACACAACTGCACTATACCAGCATGTAATCAACTGCATAGATCAAGCTGGACCCTGTAGAAACAATCGCAGGGCAATCTCCAAAAGCAAATCCATAGTGGAACCAAAATATCAGCAAGCTTTACAATAAAAGGAACAGCATTTTGACCAAAAGTAATAACAGTAATTCCCAGACTGCTAGAACCTTTGTCACTGAAATAAAAAAAAAAAAAAAAAAAACTCATGAGCTTATTAAAATCCACCAAGGCCAGGTTTAAGACTAAAATAGCTACCGAGTCAGAAGGCCTTTTAGTTAGGTTCAGAATCTGAAAACCACAGTGCAGCAATGCACTGGGCTGATTGTGAATGATGTTATCTACACTGAAGCTTAAGATATGGTCAACGTACTGGCTGATAAATTCAGCTCTAACTTTACTTTCTCCCCTCCGTCTGTCCCTTAAGATATGTATGAAACTGGTTCACCTCTAACTATTACATAAGATCAAGTCCAAAAAGCACTATCAAAATCTAAAAAACTGCATCAGTAGTACCAGACACTGTCCCTATATGCATCTTAAATAGCATAAAGCATCATTTAGCCCCCCCCCAACAATTTTGGTGAACCTCAGTCTCCATATAGGTTTTGTAACCAAGTGAATGGAGAATAGCTGCAGTCATTCCCCTGCAAAAGGAAGGAGCTTCCACAGACACAGACAATTACAGACCTTTGAGTCCAGTCAGTCTCATTTGCAAAGTGATGGAGAGATTTATCATGTCTCAAATAAGTGGTGCCAAAATCATGGAGTGAAATAAAATACCAAAAGATGCATTATCATATCCTCTGGGAAGTCATCTACCCTTGGGAACTACCACATTAACAATACACCCCTAAGAGCTGAGCCAGTTGTTCAGGATTTGAGAACTTGTGTGGACAGTGACCTAAAGTTCTTCTGTACTGCACAGCTTATAACCAAGGGGACTGTGTCTATACGTAGAGATGACATTGTCCCCTTTTACTTAAACATTATTAGGCCAATCCTTACGTATAATTCCACCTTTGGCACATTTCTGTCCAGACATATATAAGAACTGCAACATCCACTACTTAAAGGATACAAGGCCTAAACAATATGTCCTACATGGACCAACTCAAAGTCCTCTCACTATATTTGGTATCCTACAGACTGCTAAGAGGTGACCTGTGTCTAGCATACAAGACATCCTCTGACCCAATACTGATGGATTTAATGCACATCAGAAAGTCAAATGCCATCTAAAATACTCAGTCAAGGGATCCAAACTCCTTCTGCAACATCAACAGAATGATTTTTAGGGACAGGTTTATCTTGCAGAAGATTCCACTGCTCTGGAGCAGACTCCTCACCAGATAAAACAAATCTAATCCACGTCTATATTCAAGTGCAAATCTGTTTGAGAAACAAATTTTAAGATCCCCCCGTATTACTAATGGATAGAGGCAACTCCTAAATGCTTAGTTCAATGCATGGGTCCCCTCAAATTATTTATGATGTGATCCCAGTTATCACTAGGGATAATATATAATTATTACCATGGGATAGGTAAGGCCAAACTAACACCATATGGGATAGGTTAATTCAAACACCAAAAGGGAAATTGGCTAAGCTTAATATTACCCACAAGGGCAGCTAGCTTACTACTTACATTAGATCCTGTGAATCTATGTTCAAGCTACCTTTCAGAAATAGTAACACATATAAGCATGACTGTATGTATGGATTTATTTATTATTTTGTTATTTTTATTTATTGACTTGAAAAGCTCAACTGGACAGAACACATTTTCAGCAGAGGCATGGGGAGAAAAACTCTAGCTGATATCTCAAACATTACAAAAATGTTGCATTCAGATATCATAAATAATTTTACATAGATAGAGGTATTAGCATATGTATGAATTAGTAGCAGAGCAAGTGAAGTGGTTTAGCTTATAGAAATTTCTTATTGTGATCAGTATGAATTCTCTAACTTGGAATGTGTGGCCTTAAAAATATGTCCATCTGATTGTGCCATAGCTATTTCCTTTGTCTAAGCCATGTCTATCTGACAAAGGATCTAAGAGACAGATGTTACCAGATTCAAACCCTGCCTATCATATTTTGTACTGTACCAAGGCATATTCTGCCTTTGTCTGACACAGGAGATAGCGATAGAGCTTGTCACAAAAATTACTGAAATTAATGTGTGAAGTAAAAAAGGACTTTTGATAATAATTTGTACACTATTAATTTGTCAGAAGGATAACAAGGAGGTATCAATATTATTGTTCATACAATGTTTGTTTCTTGGGCATGGAAGCTTTTTCCCTTGTTTTGTACACACACTGTTGCAGAGTTAAACCACATTCTTTCTCTGTAGATATGCTATACAACTCAGTAGTCAATGCATTTGACACAGGAGCACTCACACCATGACATTCAACCATTTCAATGCCATGAAATTACAAAATGAGTTTATATTAATATTTCCACAATAACTTGATGCAGTATTATTTGTGTAATGTCTATACATTCATATAAAATTTCCCTTTTCTGGTATTGAACAGCAAGCTCTGTAAGTCATCTACTAACAACATCTGTATGATTCACATGTACTACAGTGGAAAGCCAAACACAACTGTGAGACTCCATCTATGTGATGTCATTACATCATATGATTGTGTTGCAAGCAATTTGTATGAGATAAAAGTGAAAGGGAGGCCTCTCCTACTGTAATTGTATATGGTATAACTGTGGTGGATGTCATTCATACATAGCATAAGAGCACACGATGCTTAGTCAGTTATTTGTAAGTTTTGAACACTTGACTACATGATATTTTGAAGAATTAATGTGCAATGGCACAATTGTTGTTACAAATGTGAGATATTTGGTTATTTGAAAGCATAGCATCGTGTTATTGCTTCAAGAAGGGATATATGTGCCTGTAATGTCTTTAGAAGACTGTTGCTATATGTCTATTTGTCACATAATATTCCCTGATACTAGGTATCTCCAAACACATGATGTGTAATGTGGTTGTTACTGTGATGGTAGAGTGGCAGTCCTGTACAATATATAGATAATCACAGATTCAAACACATGCCTTACTAAGGCAAAACATACAGATCATTGTCTCATTTCTTCATGCCACAGGAAAAGCTTTAGCAATTCAATTAGGAAAGCCAGATTTCATCAAATAACATTATCAATATCACATAAAGCATTTCTCTGTGAAAAATGAGCAGACATTCCTGCAAGAGGAATCTCCAGCTATACATATACACAGCAGCTAGCTGGGTGATATTGCTTTGTACTTGCACATTGACACTCATACTGACACAACTGAGTCAAATGAATAATGGCTGGGTTTGAACTGACTACCTAAGATTACAAGGTACAGAACATTGCCTGAATCACATATGTCACGTGAGATGTTGGTTTACAGTTGTGACAGTGCACATTTAAATGATGACATCACCATTGTTTAATGGGGTGATGTTTCTGCTAAAATGGAAAGAAAGTGATTAAAGAGCAGAATAACAATACACAGCTACACATTCAGTATGCATTAGAAGCCTTCTCTACATAGCATGACTAACAAACATACACTCACAGTAGTCAGTCATTGCTGGATTCAGACTATCAACCTATTTAGTTATGCAGTCTAGAGAACACAGTGTCAACAGCCAGTACCACAGGATAAGTCATAATACAACTGTGAGGTAGTTCATTTTTGCAAGCATGATGTAATCTTTGTGTTTCATTGCGGTTCTCAAATTGAGTTCTGCCCGAGGACACTAATTTATAGGCTAGCCCTCTGTTAGTGAAAATATGTCTCAAGTGGAAGTTTATATAAGGGGTGTTGTCAGTGAACCGATTTTACATGACAGTACACAGTCTCACAATTTAAGCAATGTTGGATTTTAAGCCTTTCACTACCTAGTTACAGAAGCTAGGGAACAAAGTATTGACAGCAAGTGCCACAGGAGAAATCTGGCTTCTATAGTTAGACAGTGAACTTATGAAAGGATGACCACATCAGTATGTTGCAGAGAGGATGATTGTGTAAAAAGTGAAAAAAGGGGAAGGCGAACTCCTCTCCCAGTTTAAATGCTTCACCTGAGGGGAAGTAGATACAGCATGTCTGTTGAAAAAGATATACATACCTGATATTTAAGTCACACACACACACACACACACACACACACACACACACACACACACACACACACACACACACACACACACACACACACACAAGTTCACCACTGTGAGATTTGAACCTACTACCTACCTAGTTATACATTCTAGAGAATACAGTATTAACAAGTCTGACTTTTATAGTGAGAAGGTGCACTTTTAAAGGATGATCTCATCAGCGAGTTAAAGATGTTTGTGGTAAAAGTGGGATAGTGGGAGTCCTTCTGTGGTATAACTGTTCCTCCTGAGTTGAACTAGACACAATACTTCTGTTGGTGAAGCTATATGTATCTGACTCTTGAGCCCCGCATACATTTTATATGTATATATATATATATATATATATATATATATATATATATATATATATATATATATATATATATACATATATACATACACACACACACACACACACACACACACACACACACACACACACACACACACACACACACATATGTATATACAAATTCAGCATTTTTGGATTTGGACCCTTTACCCATCTAGGTTATAGAAACTAGAGAAGACATTATTAACCACAAGCATCACAGGAGAATTCTGAATTTTGTAGTAAGAGAGTGCAGTTATGAAACAATGACCTCATCAGTATGTTGCAGAGAAGATGTTTGTGGCAAAAGTGGAATAAGGGATTTCTGTCCTAGTTTAAATGCTTCTCCTGAGTGGAAGTAGGTACAGCATGTCTGTCATGGAAGCTATATGTAGCTGACATGTATCCCCACACACAAACACAAGTTTAAGACTGTGAGATTTGAGCCTCTTGTTTATCTAATTACAAAATTTAGAGAACACAGTATTAACTGCAAGCACCACAAGAAAAATCTGATGCTTAAGAGGAAAAAGTGCACTTTAGACAGAATGACTATCACTGTATTGTAGATAATACATTTGTGTTAAATGTGGGATAAGGTGCAGAGGGAGCTGTGTCCAAAGTAAAATGTTTTTCCTGAGTGGAAGTGGACACAGCACATCTGTTGTTGAAGCTTTACTTACCTGACACTAGAACCACACACAGACAAGTTCATCACTATCTGATTTGAGCTACTACCTAATTAGTTTCGCAATACAGAGTAAACAGTATGAATTGTATGTACCACAGGAGAAGTCTGATGCTTAAAGGCAGAGAGACTGCACTTTAGACAGGATGACCTCTTCTGTGTGTTGCAGAGAATATTTTTTTGTGTTAAAAGTGGGATAGAGTGCAGAGGGAGCTGTGCCCAAAGTTAAAGGTTTCTGCTGAGTGGAAGTGGACACATCACATCTGTTTTTGAAGATTTACTTACCTGACACTACAGCTGCACGTCACACAATTTCATCAATGTCACATATGAACTACCAACATAACTAGTTACGTGATTTACAGAACACAGTATGAATTGCAAGTACCACAGGAGAAGTCTGATCCTCAACAGTAGATGTAAAGACCTTATCAGTGTGCTGCGGAGAATATGTTTATGTTTAAATTGGAATAAAGTGCAGAGGGAGTTGTGACCAAAGTTAAAGTTTTCTCCTTAGTGGAGCTGGACACAGTGCATCTGTTGTTGAAGCTTTACTTACCTGATACTGAAACCACACACATAAGTTCACCAATGTCAGATTTGAACCACCTGCCTAACTATTTACACAATCTAGAGACCACTATATGAATCACAAGTACCACAGGAAAAGTCTGGCTTTAAACACTGAAAATGCATATTTGCAAGTATTAAAACTTCACAGTTTGAACATCAGCTACTGTGCATTATAGGTTTTGGGAATAATGAATGTGTCTTGACAGGCCAACTTAACATCACTGTGCTTGTCTCTGATAACATATACATAGTATCATTCATGCACATTTTATTGCTGTGAGTGACATGTTCCTGTTTCACAGTATGGGGTGTCAATGGCAATTCAAACTGTAAAACAGTGGATTGTCAAGCAAGCATTCATGACTTTTCATACTGCGATGACTACATGCAAATAGTAATCATTTATTATATCACTGTCATTTGGCTTGGCTCATGCTTGTACAATGTACATTGACAATACAGACCATTCCTAAATATGAGATTGCACATTTGAATAACAGTAATGGATTATATGTGAAAAGGTTACACACCATTGTAACAAAGTTGCAAGTGCAACCATTTGCGTGCAGACATATATTAAGTGACTGAATTAACTGAGTCAGCATTACTGGGAAATTCCATTAACATATACAGGAATTGTACAACCTACTCATATAAATCTTTGTTGTAATTTTTTTAACTCTCTCTCTGAAATACACTGCTGCCAAGATGATTTGTGTGTCTGATGCAAAGTATTAACACTTGCAATTATATCTTGAGGTGTTGAACTTTGAAATGGAATTAACAGTAGTTTATGGTGCTCTGTGCTGGCTTTTGTGCAAATAAGCAGTATACACATACAACCATGTTTGAATCTGATGGCATACAGAATGGATATGTGTTATAGTCATGATTTGCACATTTGTTATGACAGTTGCAGTCCTTCACTCCTACAGGTATATTATGAAACACATGAGGGACCAAGCATGTTAATGTTGATGGAAACATGGCTTATGGAAACAATATTGAATGAGGGTTTATTTAAGGATACAAAAGAGGTGGGAAGAGGGGGATATTTAGAGACAGGGATACACATACAGGCATACTAAGATATTAGTTTAAGGTTCGTTTCTGCATATATTTGGCTGTGTTGTGATATCCTGCTTTTACTTACCTATATAAATTTACAAAATCAAATCTATTATTTTACTAATGCCTCCAATTATAAATGATTGTCAAGATATTCTCAAGGGTAAGGATGATTAAAACAAATATTAGGATGTTTAAATGTGTATGTCATTTCAAACTGTGTACACTTTAGATGTATTTTAGTGTGCAATGTTCATTGCACACTAAAAGAATTGTCATTGTTCATGTTGGTGTGAATTACCTGATGTACCTCCTTGGACTACATGAAAACAGACATGGAAGAGCTCTCTGATCATGTAGCCCAGGCTGTATGACCCTGACCCTGAGTAGCATCCTGCCCTCACTAAGAATGATACCTCAGTATAAAGAAAAAAATATCAATTTCAACAATTGGCTAAGCTTCTGGTGTCATTCAAAGGGATCCAGTGTCTGTCAGCCTGGGCCGACATGCTCGACAAGCCGTGTTGCTTTGCAAGAAATGGCTTGCACCTGTCACCCCTAGGCTTTTGAATACTGTCCAAGGCTGTTGCTGCCCCCATAGTGCCTTTTTTAGGCAAGGCTCAAAAGTCAAACCCACCTCTGTAAACAGCACAATGAACAAAAAACTGAGGGTTATGCTACTCAACGCCACGAGTTTAAATCTCAAAATGCACACGCTCGAAGCACTCCTCAGTATGGAGAACGTCGACATCTGTGCAGTAACTGAAACCTGGTTCAAGGCTCCAGAGAGCACCCCAGCAATACCGGGCTTCAACTCATACCAAATGTTTCGGTCACAGATCACGGACCGAAACACAAAAGGAGGGGGTGTATCCATCTTCATCAAGGATACCTACACCTCCAGTTTAGTGGAGCAGCATGATACCTCTGAGATCATCCATGTGCAAATAACATCGGGTAAATCTGCAATGCAAATTGTGGCCTGCTACAGATCACCCTCCATGACCCAGGACCACTACTCCACCTTTCTGGAGACACTGGAAAACATGAAGGTCCTACCAAACACCCTGATATTGGGTGACTTCAATTACCCTACCATTCACTGGGAAAACTACTTGAGTACAAATTCCCAGGCCCAGCACTTCCTGGAATTCATCAACTCAAACACCCTGGATCAGCTGGTAAACTCCCCTACCAGAAGTGAAAACATATTGGACCTGGTCACCACCAACATGGGTGACAGGTGTTCCACACCAGAGGTCAACCCATCACTGGTTAGATCAGACCATAAACTAGTCACTCTGGATGTCCACCCCCCACCCCCAACTAAGGAAACCACAGTAAAAAACTTTTCTAAAGCAAACTTCACCTTACTTAAGACAGAGGTGGTACATTTCACAGCCCCCACACTAAAGGATAACGCTGCCCAAGATGCAGAAACCTTTACAAATGCACTCTATGAGCACCTACAAGGAGGCATGGATGGTGCCATCCCTAGCAAAACCAAGACTCATTCCTCTAAGAGAAAGAAACCAGTTTGGTGGACCCCTGCAATAAACAAGCTATACAATAGAAGGAGGAAACTAGTTCAGAAAAAAAGCAAATTCCAAGAAGGAAAGACATCTCTGATCAGTATCAGTAAGAAACTGAGGTCCCTCGTGAAATCATCCAAGGCTAACTTTGAAAGAAAATAGCCAAGGTTTGAAAAGATAACCACAAAGCCTTCTTTAGCTATGTTAAGAATCTAAGTGGCAACTTGCAGATATGCACTGAACTACTGCAAAATAGCAAAAAATATACTGAACCTACTGATATTGCCAACATCCTGGCAGATAGATTCAGTGCAAACTTCACCCCCCTCTCACCTCCAAAAGGGTCCACAACAATACCAGAAAAGTGTAGTGTCTCAAAAATCACAGATGCACAGGTGAAAACAGCCCTTTCAAAAGCCAAAAACACAGCATCAATAGGACCAGATAGTGTCCCAGGCTGTGTCTTGCACAAACTACAGAAAGAGCAAACCCTCCACCTAAACACGCTGTTCAACCTCAGCCTCTCCACAGGCTATCTGCCCATTGAATGGCACACAGCAACTGTTATTCCTCTCCACAAAGGAGGGGCCACAACTGACCGTGGTAACTATCGCCCCATAAGCCTGACTAGCCTGGTTTGCAAGGCTATGGCGCGCATCATCATGGAACTCATTAACAAAGACATTGGGAACCACCAAACACTTGACCTGACCCAGTTCGGCTTTGTTAAGGGCAGATCATGCCTACTAAACCTGGTTGACTTATTTGAGACAGTCACCAATGCCATAGACGAGGGAAAGGTGGTTCACACAGTCTACCTTGACCTCACCAAGGCTTTCAACACCATTCCCCACTTGGGTATTACAGAAAAACTCACCAGCCTGAACATAAACCCATACGTCACAAGATGGGTTGCCAACTGGCTTACAGACAGAACTCACATGGTAACAATAGTGGGCTCCAGGTCCGACTCTAAACCAGTCACAAGTGGTGTCCCACAAGGCTTGGTCCTGGGACCCCTACTGTTCGGCATATACTTCTCAGAAGTACAGGCAAACACAGGAGGACTATGGCTAACCACATTCGCCAATGACTGCAAACTGGGAGCCATAATTGACTCTTCGGCTGACATGGACATCCTCCAAAAGGGCCTTACTGAGACGGACACCTTTTGTCAAAGTTATGTCCTCAAGCTAAATGCCAAAAAATGCATAGACATCCCGTTTGGGAAAAACAGAACACCCACAAATTACCACATTGGTGGCAGCCCCCTTAATACAGAAGAGGTAATAAGAGATCTGGGGACCCCGGTAGATAATAATTTCTCCTTTGACAATCATATTACCAAGGTAGTTAGGAAATACTTCTATGTGGCCCATTTAATTACTAAAGGGTTCGCATCTAGAAATAAAGAAGTTATAGTGCCCCTCTACTCATCATTCATTAGACCCATCATAGAGTACAATACCCCATTTGGGATGTACCTCACAAGACACTTCTAACAGCTGGAAAGACCACTAAAGTCCCTCACCAAGAGGATTACTGGTCTTAAACATATGTCCTATGCAGCCTGACTGAAAAAACTCCGGCTGTACTTAGTGGCATATCGCTTACTCAGAGTTGATCTCTGCCAGACTTACAAAGTCATGTCCAACTCAGAATTGATGGATATGCCTCATCTAAAGAAATCCAAGTCACTGCGTGTCACATGCTCTAGTGAGCTAAACCTCACCACAACAATAAATAGAACATGCTGGAGGGATAGATTCCTGTCACAGAGACTCCCCATGCTTTGGAACAAAATTCCAAATTACATCAGCAGAGCTCCTCACTAACACTCTTCAAGAGAAACCTTGACGAGTGGATGGGTAACAGAAAATACACCCTGGGATCACTTCATTAGCTCTGCTTGACAGAGGATCAGTTAATTAATCAATGGAGAGGTGAAAACCGGCACACTCTGGCTAGGCTTATAAATGTCCTCTGGCAGATAGCCTAGTACCTACCTGAGAACCTATGAACTTATGAACCAATGAAGTGCTTCCAATTTGGCTGCAAATGATCTAAGAGAGTAAAAATACGATGAGGACATAACGGGATACCGTACAACACATGTATACACATAATATTAATATGTGAAAACATTAAATAAATTATGACGTACTTGGATTCTATTCCTTGACAGTACAAAATATGATTGCACAGACATGAGGATTATCTCAGCTTAACACATATGAACTCAAGAATTGTTAAGTTTAATTGACAAATTTGAAGGGACATGAACAACAGATAGAAGCAAGGAAAAATGTAGGCATTAGCCTTCATCACTGTTAGCACAGGTGTAATATCCCATAAGGTATATATGACATCTATCATCCTCATGCATATGCTACACAAACTGTATAACAATAGTACTATCAGCGTGGGATAGGCACATATGCACTAAGTGAAGCATGCTGGTGTGGTCAAAATTAAAATCTTCAGATTTTGCTGTAAGATGTGACACAAACTGGAGTGCAATGCCACGCTCTGCACAAAAGCTGAGAACACTAACTAGGGAAGAGTGAATGGGAGACAAGGATAGAGACATAGGAAGAGATTTTCTTATAGTCTGTTTATGCACATCTTTGTATTGTGTTACTCTTTGGTTTGTCATCATAGTCATTCAGGCAAGATTTATACAATATAGTGTTCCCAATAGGGACCAAGCAGTTTAATACAGCATCAGGACAATGTTGTGTTAATAAAATGTGTAGCTGATACTTATACCTAAGGGAGTCATACAAAACATTCAAAGCACTTTGGCATCCATCTGGATTTGAACCTTGACAGTATTCCAAAACAAATCTTCAGAACTGATATTATCTAACTACACCAAACAAGATATACTAGTTTGCAAAGTTCAAAATTGACAACAGATTGAAGCAAATGAGAATATATGTATCATTGTTCATTACACTTATGACAATTGTAAAATCCCATAATGTGTACATTACATCCAGTAGCATAATAAATATGAATACATTCATTATGTCTTTCTTGCATTAAATAAGCACACTATAAAATGTAGAGAAGCTAGTTTTTTTTATTTTTTTATTTTGGAAGAAATTTTGCAAGATGTTAGAGGTGGACAATGGGAGTCAAGATTAGAATACCAGGAGATTTACTGGCAGCTTATTCTGGAAGCCAACAAACCTCCAGGGTTGAATGAAAACATCTCTCTGGTTCTGGTTTCAAAACTTTGGGCTGCTAGATTATAAGATGTAATAGAAATCACAAGATGTTTTTGCTTTGTGATTTTATTTTCTTTTGTTCTATACCAATTTTAACACTTTTTAATATACTTTTTTCAGTGTTAGCACATATTTCTAAATATATTTATAAATATTTTTATTACTTTTAATATTTTTAAATATATTTAAATTAACCAATGTTTTGAAACATGTTTTAATAAAGTTTTAAGTGTCTTTGCTTATAGAATTGCACTCTAGAGAGCAGTGCTTTCTAATGGGTTTTGCTTATTAAAATATAATAAAGCATTTTTAAGCTACTTATTAACATTTATTTATACACACATTCTTAAGGTTACTTTTCTGAAAAGGGCATGCAAAATATTTAATGGTAATTTAAGTACTGATATGAACATTTTACGGTAGTTTAATATAATCAGTTAGTTCAGAGTAGGATATTACAGAGCAGCTTCTTATTGGTAAATTGAGTTTTTAAGTATTATTTAATTATGACTTAACAATACTGAATTAGCAGGCTTAATATATAAAACAGGAAGTGTGTCTGATTTAAAAGATATCTGAAGAAGTCCTAAGAAAGGACAAAAAATGTGATGATCATGTTAAGCATTTTATTTTTGCTTTGTGGAGTTTTTTACTATTAACTTTATTATTTTGTTTGGAACCTTTGGCTGATTTGGAAGAAGCTTTATGTACACCTGTATGGTGCCTGTTGTTTGGTGTATTGTGTTACATACATACTTTACAAAACATACTGTCCTAAACACATACTTATGATATGTTATGAGTCATAATAATGATAACAAACCTAGTGTGAACAACATACCTATGCAAATGCATTTAAAATTAAAAATCACCACTGTCCTGTTTAACATAATTTTCACACATATTAGCCTTACACAGCAAGCATTAATGACATGTGTTGCAATAAACATCATTATGATACTCATTTGTAATTAGTGTTACTTTAATAATCAATATTTTTTGACAAACAGCATTCTAACAACCTTTGTAAAGCTGGGGATAAACTGGATTTGAACCCTCTATCATATATCCTCATTTTCAAAGCTCACTGCACTTACATCTTCTGCCACAGGGAAAGTTACATGATAGTTGCATTTTCTTTATTCAGTACTATCCGGAGTGCTGGCAGCCACACAACTGCTATGCTCTATTCTGCTACAGAAGGCAGTCCAAAATTACATTTTCATTTTTTTCCTTCTGCCATGAACTGTGTTTCTGCACTGTTGAGCAGAGTAGGAATGAAAAAAGTATTATAAAAAAACAGAAAAAAATAGAAAACAATTCAAAGGAAAATTACAACAATCAAAGAGTATATCTAGCAATGACCAGAGAAAGAAGTGCATTACAGTGACACATTCATCCTTCTCACATCTCTTTGCTACATCAGAACTTTAATTTCTGGCACTCATTTTCAAAAGTTTAGGTAATGCCAAATAATGAGAAGGGGGATAGGCAACATTTCACATACTGTTAGAAATACTAAGAATAGTTGGGTTTCAAGCAACATGATGATATAACAAAATATGTGTCATTATGTTATCACACTCCTCCAGTAAGATTATCTGTAAATGAGATTTGAACCCTGTATCACCTATTTTCTTTCTCTAAGATTGCATTACTTACACCTGTTGCAGAACAAGATAGCTGTCAGGTGCATTTTCTTCAGTGAATACTATCTAGAGTGTTGCCAGCCTTGCACTGGTGCCAGGCTCATTTGTACTTTAGAAGGCAGTCCAAATTCAAATTTTTACTTTTTTTGCTTTGACCATTAACTCAGGTTGCATGCTGTCAAGCAGAACTCAAATGCAAAAAATATAAAATATATCTTGCATTGTAGAGTAACACATTTGATGAACATATGCAGCAAGGGAGACAGCAGTTATAGCATTAGCATGGAACATTCATCCTTTTCACATCTGTTTGCCACATCACATATAGCATTTAAGTGACACATCATCAGGATTTCATGTCATGGCAATTGTCCTGAAAGGGAACCACAGATAATGACAGAAGGTCATTCTTGCCACATATATACTCATGACATAAAAGTTTAATGTATTATTGTCATAAGGAATAATTATGATATATGAAGAAGTTCTTCAGCATATATGACACATATGTTCACATCACAGAATGTCATATATTACAACAGCCATGGCACATATTGTTATTAATAATGAGACGAGGTGAGTTTACAACAGAAACATCTTTATAACATTAATTCATATAGTCTACAATTAAGATATTTAGCACTTATTACATATGTTAGCCTGTTCTTTTCATATACAATATTGGATGTCAATATTTATTCTGAATCCATTCACAGAAGCATCTGTAAACTGGATTAGAACCTGCATTATATGGCTTATTTCTTTAAGCTCACTTCATTTACACCTTGTGCCACAGAGATAGCTAGGTGACATGTGGAGTTTCTTCACCTAGCACTGTCCAGACTGCTGATGAAAGCACCCCAGTGCCAGTCTCAATTGTACTACTGAAGGTATTCTAAATTAATACTTGCACAAATGTAGAAGTTCACCAAAACAAAAAATAAAAATAAACTAATGTCCAGGCTACCAGTAAAAGCAAAAAACGTTTATACAAATTCACAAATCCACAGATGAGCACTTTCGTCTCTCAACAAGACTTCTTCAGATAAAACTGCACAAGTGCTACACATACTATATATAACTGTCATAATTACTTTAAATTAGAATTTAAAGCACCACACTCCAAATACACAAATTTAAGACATGTAAAAATCCTCATACTGTAATACATTTGTGTGTAAAAACATACTAAACAATAATACAAGGAGAAACAAATGATGAAGGTTAATTATGAAGGTTTGTAATAAGTATTGGTGTCCCCAAACAAATATATATATATATATATATATATATATATATATATATATATATGTATATATTAATGAATGTAAAAAGTGTGAATCAAACCCTTACAGCCTTAGCTGTTAGTACTGGTTTGATACTCACATATTCGTTGAGGCCAGGGGGGATGTTAGCCTTCAACCTCAATTGCCATTTCAATTCCATATTCAACAATACATTTTTCATATCCCCATCCCTAATGTTATATTTAACAACATCAATTATGCCAAATTTAAAACCACTAAAAGACAGACATGAAACTGAATGTTTAAACAAGGCACTGGTGTCTTTTCCAGTCCTTATGTCATACAAGTGCTCATATATTCTGTCCTTAAAAACAGTTTATGTTCTAGATTATGTATAATAAAGATGTGAGATTGTAACAACAGATTCTGAAAGCTGTCCTTTGTAATTTGCCAGTAGATGTGTGGATGAATGTGATCTTAGCAAGAGTTAAGCTGATAGTTCCATAAAAAGTATAAAACACATATCTGCAATACTGCCGCTGTTTTCTTCTCTTTATTTGTGAACAGCATTCCTTCATCTATGACTTTCTAACAACAATGCTATCTCACTTGCATAGCTATTGATATGTGTTTAAGTAAAGTATATCCTTAGAGTTGCAGAAGAATTGTTGCGTAGAGACACAAAGTGTGTCCACAAACAAATTCATAAAAGCATTAGGAATATCCAAGCCCTAACTCAATGTAATCCCTGAATTCAGTGTAAGTCTTTTCTCTCTGACACACCCTCAGTAAGTATACCTAAAAGAGGACAGACTATGAAACATTAATTGTTCCTGCAGTCAAACTAAGCATTCACATTTGCAAGCCCTTAGCAAGTAATATTGCTCAGTGATCATCCTTCCAGTGGTAGGGTGTGTACATGCATTTGTGTAGATCCTTACACCATCTTTACCTACTCTGCATTTAGTGTAAATTGTGTAATTCATGAATGCTAATGAATTTACACAGCACTTGAATATTCCCAGTGTTCAGAAGGCTGATTCTGTACTATATTATTGTAATAGTAAGGTGTAAAAAAGGAACTCATATCATGGTATAGATGGCTGTCTGGATCCAGAGAGCTCCACACTGCTATTTGCTTGTAAATGTGTTTCTAGTTCCACATTTTGTGCAAAGTATGTTGCTGTCTTTATTTTTACAAAATGCTGTATTTCAATCTTATCTATGCATTGCAATTCACAATACACTCATTGCTTTACTGTCTGTATTGTTTTCCCTTGCTGTTGTTACAGCCATGTATATATTTTTATTTAAGATTTGTTTACTGGGAAAGTCTGACTGGACACAGGTCCTTTTTCAGTTGAGGCATGGGAAAAAAAGCTCCAGTTAAGCAAACTTACAAGTTTGAGTTACAGTTACAGGTAATATAAGACTTACACAAAAACATAAAATTTGTTTACACTGCAAAAGAAAAAGGATTGTCTGCAAGCAAGCTCAAAGTGTCAAACATAAAAATTACAAAAATATAAATATAAAATGTCTTAGATAAATGTGTACAATAGACATCACAGTATGAGTATGTACATGTGTATATACGTCATTTGTCATGCTTGGATAGAAAAAGAGACCCCTGAGAGAAAGAGATGACAGATGCCTCAGTTAAGATTTATTGGGAGGGCAATGAGATACAAAGTTAGTTAGAGATGTAGAGCTGAGAAGGTAGAGGTTTATCCAGAGCAGTTACAAGAACAGAGCCAGGAGTCTTTCAGGTATAGTTTTAGGAGTTTTTAAACTGTGTTAATGAGCAGCAGGTAGTAATTTGGGTGTGCAGTTTGTTCCATATGTTAGGGATGTAGTTTGAGAAGAGTGATTCTCCAGCTGTGTTATTCACTTTGGTGGTGTCTGGTAGGAATTTATTATTAGAGTGGAGGGGTCTGGAAGTGATGTATGGCTGTTAATATTTTTTTGGAGGGCAGGGGTTTGTCTGGTTGATGCAATATTTTGTGGGAAAAGGTTAACTTATTAAAGTGTAGTAGGTGAAGAAGTTCTAGCCATTCTAGTTGTTTAAGAGCTGTACATTGATGTGTTCTGTATGGGGCATCAGTTGCAAACTTGGCAATTTTATTATAACAAGCTTCGTGTTTGGTTAGTTCAGATTTGTGGAGGTGGGTTAGGATTGGGAGGCATATAGGAGGGACGATAGGAGATGCGTGTGAGCAATAGTAGCTTTTGAGTGTCTAGTTAGGAATTGTTTGTTTCTGTAAAGTAAACCTAGCTTCTTTTGGACCTTCTTAATGGTTTGTGCTATGTGTATATTGAACTTCAAGTTGTTGCCGATGTCTGCACCCAGATTGGTATGAGTTGTAGGGGTGATGATGGTTTTATTTTTGGATAGGATGATGAAATTTAGGAGGAAGGGGTCACTTTTGTTGGGGAGAAGGAGCTTTGTTTTCTTGGGGTTTAGTATGAGTTGGGAGTTGCCTAGCCATAGTTCTATGGACAGGAAGGTGTCTTGGGTTGTGGTGTGGAGGTCATGAAAGGAGGAAGCTGTGCAGATTAGCATAGAGTCATCTGCATACTGTATGACAGTGGCTTGTAGTGTGGTGGTGTGGAGTTGGTTGGTAAAAAGTAGAGGTCCAAGGATGGAGCCTTGTGGAACCCCTAAGGTAACAGAGAGAAGAGGAGAAAGTTGTTGCCATTGGATGGCCTGCTGTCATCCCGATAGGTAACTTCTGAACCATGTGATAGTAGAGTTACTGAGATTTAGGGCAGAAAGAATGCTGATGAGTTTGTCATGATTGACCATGTCAAAGGCCTTTGACAAGTCTAAAAATGTAGCAGATAGAAACAGTCCTCTGTTTCTGTAGTGGTCCATTGCATTTGTGAAGGACATAATGGCTGTGGAAGTGTTGTGAGAGGGGCAGAAACCATGTTGAGTGTTTGACAATAGTTTATTTGTGTAAAGGTAAGTCATTAATTGAGTGTGTATAGTCCTCTCTAGGATTTTAGATAAGGGGGACAGATGGCAAGTGGCCTATAATTAGTAAGTTTAGTTGAGTTACCTCCTTTATGTAAGGTTATTATGCGTGAGATTTTTTCTGATAATGATCTGTTTATGAGCATGGCTACTAGGTATGCTAAAGCAACTGAAATTTGCAGAAATTCTGTCGAGAGTTTGTCGGCAGCTAATGTGGTAGGTTTTAGTTTTCTTAGTAGTTTTCTTGTGGTATCAACAGACACTGGGTGGAATATAAAGAGGTTGCAACTATTTGGGGTTGGTGCTTTGTTGGGCTGTGGGTGTGGTTGGGGTGGTGGAGACAGTGTGAGAATTAGCAAAGGTTTAGATAGTTGCAGTAAAGTATTTATTGAACTGGATTTTATGCTGTCAGGATTGATGGCTGATGGGGTAGAAATAGCTGATTTGCCTGGCAGAAGTATATTATTAATTGCAGCCCAGAATTTTTAAGGGGTATTATGGTATTTTTCTGGATATTATAGTAGTAGTTGGTTTTGTCTGATCTTACTAATTTCTTGGCTTTATTTTGCAGTTCTAGGAATCTTTGTCTTGTTGATGGGGTTTTGTGTTTTTGGAACTGTTCCCATGCCTTACCTCTAGCCTTGAGTAAGAATCTGCATTCCTTACTAAGCCAGGGTGCATAGTTAGATATGACTCTGATTATTCTAGAGGGTGCATGGCAGTTTAGTATGTCAAGGAAGGTGGTGTTGAAGAGATGACTGCATCTTCAAGGGGTAGCTATCTGAGTGATTCCCAGTTGCAGCTATTTAATGCAGAGAGGAACTTGTTTGGGTTGAAGGTTTTTTTACTTCTAATTAGCCGTTAGGTTGATTGACTGGTATGGGAAGTACAGGATCTTAGTTGAAACAGATGGTCACTCAGACCATCAGGGAGGCAACCTGATTGGGTTGACAGGGATGGGTTGTTTACTAAGATCCAGTCTAGGATAGAGTGTCAGTTGGAGGATTTGTTACTCCTGGTAGGAGATGTGATAAGTTGGATGAACCCATGTAGGTTGATATGTGATGTTGGGGTTTGAGAGGAACAGTTGAGCCAGTCAATATTGAAGTCTCACATTAGGATAGTTTCCTGTGGGAGGGAATTACAGGCCCAGTATAGAATATTCTCTAGTGTGGAAATGTTGTTCCCAGGTGGGATATAACAACTTATGATGTTAATTTGTTTTTTTTGGGGGGGGGGTTGTGTCAATTTGGTACAGATAAGTTCTGCATTGTCAAAGTTGGGGATGCTTAGGTGTAGGCAGTCAACCAGTAGGTGGTCTTTGAATAGGATAGCTACCCCTCCATCCCCTTTTGGATACTCTGTCTTTTCATAGAATGTTGAATCTGGGAGCTATGATTTCATAGTTGTTATTGCTGGGTTTGAGCCAAGTTTCTGTAAGTATTACTATATCTGGGGAATGGTGGGAGGGCAGGGCATGCAGGTCATGGACTTTGTTTTCAATACATCTTGCATTTATGTTAAGGAGGAGAACATAATTGTTATGTTTCTGGTGTAATATGCCTGGGTCAATGGTGGTGGAGTTGTTTACGTGATTATGGGGGTATTGGGACCAGGATTTGGATGTATGTCACCGGAGAGGTTTAACTGATTGATAAGATGTGAGATTAACTTGGTAACTTTGTGAAGTAGTTTAGTGTGTTTTTGATAGGTGTGGGATGATGTCGATAGAGGTAGGGCTTTCTTAGTGTAGCAGTCTGTGTGGCTGGTATTGAAGAGATTTGGAGATAAAGTGGGCTATTGTGATGCCCCAAAGAGGAGGTTTGGGAAGGAGGTGAATGATTGCCTGGTAATGGTGTGTAGTATGATGTGAAGGAGTAGAAAACTACTAGAGGTGATGCAGAGATGATATACATGGCTGTTTGGGTTAGGTGTTTGATATTAAGAAGAGACATTTTATTAGGGCATGATATTTTAGAAAGGGGAAGGAGGTGTGTGAATGTAGATAAAGGCTAGTGGGTGATACCTGAGTGGGTGTGGTGAACTAGCCTAATTAGTTAAAATGCGGGTTCAGATTGGTTATGGCAAATGTGGGCAGGCCTTGATAGTTATAAATCTAGTGAAAGGAGGGGTGGGTGGGAATGGGGGTAGGAAAGCGGAGTGAGCCCACAGGGCAAATGGAGTGGGATGACTGACTGCAAGCACAAAAAAAATCAGTGGATTGCAGCTCATCTAGGTCAGTATGTTAGATACCCTGTACAGTGGAGTAAGCAGAGTTCCTACAGAGTCTGATAAAGTGCAGGGAAGCTGGATAATTGTTGAGTTGGCTGTGAGCTGTGATCGGGAGGTTCTGTAATGTGCTAGCCTCTTGCCTTACAGTCAATACCTTTTAAAACAGTGTACACAATATAGGAGAATAACGTACACTGCCATTGTTTTGTAGCTAGATGGGTGATATATTTGTCCTAGCTGAGCTAATTTAGGTTCTAACTTCACAACACTGTACACTAGTGCATGACGAAGCAGTCCAGGTGATAATACACTTATGAGTGTCTGTGGGCTTATAGATGAATTTCTGTGGGTTTATCTTAAAAGACAAAAAGGAGAACTACTTGAAATATTATAATAACTTTGCAACTGTTGTTTCAGAAAGAATAAGCAAGGTATACTGAAGGCTGGAGGGGTACGGACAGCTGCTTTGGGAATCCAAGATGGCACAACAGGTTTAAATCAATTTTGCTGAGACCATATTGGAGGAGGCGAGGAAGGTTTAAATAACCTTTGCTAAGACCATGTTGGATGGGGGGGGTTGTAAATTGTAATGACTAACTGGAGCAGGGGCTGGCCTTGGGTAGGAATGAATCAGACAAAAAACAATCACTCAATCCACAGACTGGTTGTAGGTATGTCTGTCTGGTGAAAAGGTACCTTGCCTTTCTGTGTTTTCTTTTGAATATATGCAGGACCTTACAGAACAAAAGTGATATCTTTATTGCCTACAATGTGCTGTTTAATCAATTCGGAAACCTTGTGCTGTGTATTTGCACTTATGTTAACTTTAGTGTGTTTAGCTTAGCTGGGAGTAAGGAACAACTACTAAAAGATTATGTGACTGTATGTTAAAGAGTTTTGTAATTAAAGATTACAAGAAATGCTAGCTTGTGAATGGGGGGGGGGGGGCAGCTGGCATCCCTGGCCTACAGTTAAAGTACACTATGCACTTATTATAGTGATAAGCCCAAAATATTGTGGAATTCAGGTGCACCTACAATGCTTGTGTAGTCTTTTTTCTTTCAGGGTGATTGTTTCCTTTTATTGTTTAGTGGCCATGTTCAGGAAGTTGCTAGAGCAGGTAAAAACAGCCATGGACCAGTAGAAGGGGAACGGCTGAGAAACCTGTTTACAGGCACCGTGGAAATAATGATTTTGTAGTCCTTTTTCCTTCAGCATGATTGTTTCCTTTTTTTTCCTTTACAAATGTTTGCAAAGAATGTAACATGACATTATGGAAACCTTTCTCTGGTCATTTGAACAATTATTTCAGAAGAGTATTGTATCACTTAGTAACAAGGCCAGGGGTTTTACATTTGTAGCCCGCAAAATGTGTTAAGTCTGTGATGTATACCTGCCTGCCTTCCTACAGAAGTGGACATCCAATAACAGTTTTAGCCATTTGTAATATAAAAGGGTACATTGTTTTTGTTAATGCTGAAATGTACTATAGAGTTACACAACCGCTGTCCTACTTACATAGCTCTACACCAAGACTGATTAGCTAAGCAGGAAGGGTTTTGGTTTCTAGTGTGAACATAGATGACAATCATAGGCTTGAATCAAGCTTCTGCCTGTTTGTCTACAGTAATCCTCATGTGTGGACAGTAGTGAGAATGATGCATCAATGACTGAATATACAAAATGTGCTCTTTAGAGATGGGCTTGGTATAATTGTTAAGGTCTTTCCCTTATTAACACAAAATACAGGGCTTGACTCTAACCTCAGGATATTAGCTAGGTTTAGAATAGTCCATTAAGACAGTTAGCTTAGTTTTTAACTATGAACCTGATGTTCATTTCCTTTATTTTTGGGGGTGGTGGCTCTGTATTAACTTGTGTGTGCTCATTGGGAGCTCTACATTTTCAATTACTTTGTGCATGATGGATGCATATATTCATACATATTTGTTTTGTTAACAATAACTTCTGTCTTAATTTTCTATTTTTTTTATTCTGCTGTTTCATCTCATACAGGACTATGGCAGCCAAGAGATTTACATCCCATAAATTGCAATACATTGATGTGGAGAATGAAGTTATCATCCAGGCAATACATCAATATGGCTCATTCATCTTAAAAAGAGGTAGAGGTGACAAGTCCTCCTGTGACTGTATCTAGGAACAGGTAGTCAATGATGTAAATGGTGTATGAAGCCATGGCTGTACATTTGAAAAAATCTAACACAGGCCCAGTGACATGATAATGTCAGTGATATGTAGGGTAGCAATTGCCTGGGAACATATGGCTGTGAGCAGGTGGTTTTGCTACCGAATAAATGGTGACACTTCAGCAGAAGAATCAAATAGAATCATTAATGTTGGTTCTGATGTGGAGGACAGCCCAAGTGTTTAAACTACAGAACTTCCACATATGCAATGCAATTAAGCAATTTGCACTCACTTCTTTGGTGTCAGGCTTGCCCTCTTATATCTCCCCACACCCTATGTAAATGAGGATAACAGTACCCTGTCCTTTGCACATTTTTTTCACTTACAGTTGCGTATAAGAGTGGGCAACTGAAATGCTTGATGTACATTATTGGACAAAGTCCATAGCCATATATTGAAGACATCAGTCAGAGGTCAATACTGATGTTACTGTACCCCTGAGACATGTTTCATCTTAGACATATAAAAGTATTTGCATATGGGAATAAACAGCTATATAACTCTTTTCTAAACTTTTCTTAACACTGCTGATACAGGATGTGTTATTGGGGATTGTCTCTGTCTGATGCTAACAGAATACAACCATTACATGGTTAAGTAAAGGCTGAACTTTTGTAGGCACAAGTTTTAATATTTGTATGTGCTTAGGATCTTATATTTTAACTTTAGTGGTAAGTGTGCATGTGTGTGTGTGTGTGTGTGTGTGTGTGTGTGTGTGTGTGTGTGTGTGTGTGTGTACTATCCTTTGCCTCTTAGCCAGAACCATGGCATATTGTATGTGCTATATTGTTCTGTACCATCTGCATCTGCTGGTTCTCTCTCAGACTCCTTATCTGTATCTGCTGGAGCTGCTTGTCCTGCAAACAGTTGTCCTGCCCCTTGTTGTTCTTGTTGAAGCTGTTTTCTGAAATGATATTGTGCAACATGGCACATTTTGTTGGTATTTTGGTAGAGATAGCTGGATCATACTGCAGAGTACCTCTTGATGTGTCTAGACACCTGAACTTCAATTTGTGCAACCCCAAAACATGTTTTATGATATTCTTAATTTTAGTGTGGGGATCATTATATAGTCATTCAGTGGGGTTGTGTGGGTGTCTTATGGGTGTCAGGAGCAAAGGTTCCAGTGCATGGACTGCATCTCCCACTAGATGCCTTTGTGGAAAGAAACTCCTAGCAAATCTTGTGTACAGCTCACAGGTGTGCCATATGTTTGAGTTGTGTAAACTATCTGGGTTACCTGCAAAGACATTTTTGATGAGCCCTTGGGCATTACAGACAACCCGACACCTAATACAATGGTACCGTTTCCTGTTAATGTACTTCCTTCCCTAGTGATTGGGTATGGCTTCTATTTCTATGTGTGTGGAATCTATGGCCACCAACAATTTCAGGGAAGTGTGATATTGCATACAATTCCTGCATGGTTCTTGCTGTCTCTTCTGGAGTGCAAGGGAAACAGATATGCTGCCTTGCATTTTGTAGCATTGCATTTAGAAAATTATGTAATATTCTTGAAGCTAAGGCCAATGATACCCCTAAAACATCCCTTGCAGATCTCTGAAAATGCTACACATACCGTTGTTTTAACTGGGATAGGTTCTGGATGATTTCTTTGGGGCCTCAGGTGATGGCAGCAGAGGTGGCATATTTCCTCTACTGTTTCCTTGTCCACCAAGTATCACTCTACGATTATTGTGTCATGTAGTCCGTGATAAATCAAGCAGGGTCTAAACACTCATCTTCTTCTTCTTAGCCAGGGTCTGGCAGCATCAGTACCTTGAATTGAAGCCTGTTGCACATACAGGTTAATGATGGCAGCAGCAACTCTTAACATGTTTTTCTAAGTGCAATGGTGGCTGTAATCCAAAGAATGTTTGGATTTCAGGGTAAATGGCTACACTGTGTACATGATTACTTTATACTTTCCTGAATAGCCCCTCCATGTTGGATTGGTTAATTAACGTGTAATTTGGCTGTTTATGCTTTGATTAACATATTCTGTCATTTACCCTTGTGTAAAGCTATTTAATGAATAAGAAATAGCACTCTGTCATGTGCACAGCATTACGCAAGACATACCCGATAGCAACACTTAGAGTAGCCATTCATGAATCTGGTCTCTGTATTTTAAATATTAACTGCAGGGAAACAAAGCAAGACTGCAGTTTGGCACTGCCTTTGGTCACTAAATTATGTGCAAAAGGACTGCAAATTGTTCAGCTTATCAGATCAGTTTTGTGTCTACAAAATGATAGATCATGTCATTCACAAGATAGCAAAAGGAGCAGCACTAGAACTTATCCCTGAGTGCTATCATGGGTCACTTGGAGATGGGGAGCAAAATGTTAATGCTCAGTTCCCAGATTAGCTGATTTAAAGAGCTAGTACAGGTGGGAAATGTGCCCTTTCAGAATCAGAATGACATTTACTGGCCAAGTATGTGCACATACAAAGAATTTGACTCCAGTTTCAATGACTCCCCAAATAGGAATTATATAAATGACATACATTCAACCATTAAGAACAAGCAAATAAAAATTGTAAATATGCATATACATATACATACAAGGTGCAAAGTGCAACTCAGTGCAAGAAATACTGAAATAAACTCTGAAAGGAACGAATATTAACAGTACTCAGAAGCTTGGGAAAAAGAATATTCCAGCCTAAAAGCTGAGTTAACTGTTTATGAGCTTGATGGCCTGTGGGAAAAAAAACTGTTCTTATATCTGCTTGTTTTGCTGCATATTAATCTATATCACCTGGCCAATGGTAATGGTTGAAAAAGATGGTGGCCTGGATTTGAAGGGTCATGATGATTTTTCCCTGCCCTTTTCATGTCTCTGGAATAGTACAGGTCCTTTAAGGATGTCAAACTAGCACCAATAATAGTTTCAGCAGACCTGACTATTCGATGTAACCTATTTTTGTCATGATTAGACAGAGTTACAAACCATACTGTTACAGGTGAGCTGAGAACAGACTCAATGACTACTGTATAGAATTGAATCAACAGTTCCTATGGAAGTTTAACATCCTCAACTGTCGCAGAAAGTACATTCGCTGTTGTGCCTTTTTTTATGATGGACCCTACATTGGTCTCCCACTTCAAGTCCCAGGAGATTACAGATCCCAAAAACTTGAAGGATTCCACAATTGACACAGCAGTATTAAATATAAAGAGGGGGAATAATATTGTACTACCACTGATAAAGTCAACTGTCACCTCCACAGTTTTGAGTGTTCAGCTCTAGATTGTTCTGGCTTCACCAAAGGGCCAGCTGCTCAAACTTTCGTCTGTATACAGACTCATCACCATTCCTGAGCCTGATGATAGTTGTATCATCTGCATATTTAATGATTTTGACAGAGGGATCTTTAGAGGTGGAGTCATTAGTGTAGGGGGGAATAGCAGTGGGGAGAGCACACATCCCTGGGGGGCACCTGTATTGATTGTGAGATAGCTATGTGTAAATTTCCCCAGTTTCACCTGCTGTTTCCTATTGGTCAGAAAATTGGTGATCCATTGACAGGTGGAGACAAGAACAGAAAGCTGGGAGAGTTTTAAGTGAAGAAGTTCTGGAATTATTGTATTAAATGCAGAGCTGAAGTCCACAAACAGAATCTTTGCATATGTCCCTGGGTTGTCAAGATGTTGCAAGATATAGTGCAGGCCAATATTAACTGCATCATTCACTGACCAATTCTCTCAATAAGCAAACTGAAGGGGGTAAAATGAGGGAGACTCAAAATTCTTCATGACCACTGATGTCAAAGCAAAGGCCTGTAGTCATTTAGGCCTGTTATACCAGATATTTTAGGGACTAGAATGATAACATAAGGGAACTTCATCCAGCTCTAATGATTTATTAAACATAGAGTAAAAACAGGAGCCAGTTGATCAGCACAGGTTTTTAAACAGGAGGTGGAAAACCCATCTGGACTACCTGCTTTCTTAATTTGCTGTCTTTTAAAAAAATGGCATACATCCTCTTCAGAGATAATTAATGCAGGCTGAATGTGAGAATGTGTGGAAGAGAATCATATATGTCTGAACACTGACAGAGCTGGCAACAGTGTCATTTGTAGCCATAGGCTTATCAAACCAATAGTAAAAAGCATTCAAGTCATTTTATTTTTATTTTATTTATTTATTTTACATTTGTTAACTGGGCTAGTCCAACTGGATGAATATCCATTTTCAGTAGAGGCCCGGGGAGATAAGCTCCAATTTGTACAATTTGTTAATACTAACTTAAACATCTAAGCATAACATTGACAAAAAATAAGAGAAATCTTTTTTAACATTTTTCAAAACTTGAATAGGTAGAAAGCAAGGAAAAGAAAAAGAAAGAAAGAAAAAAAAGCAGAACTAGGAGTAGTAAAATTATAAAAAAGACCCTTGTTCATATATTGTGAGGAAAAAAAATACCAGCGAGAGTAGACTTTGTGAAATCTAATTATCTACTAAAATTCGAAAGACTGAGTTTATTAAGGATTTCACTGACATAGAGTCTGAAGTTGAAGGATAAAAGAAAAAAGTGGGTATAACATAAATTGCTTAAGGCAGAAGTTAGTCAGGATTACAACTAGGGCAAAGCCAGTGTTTTTTTAGGTATATTTTAAGTTTTGGTTTGAAGTTAGTTAGAGAGGAATTAGAGGTAAGATCAGGCGGAAGAAGGTTCCATTTTTTTCCCAACTATATTAGAGAAGAGAGCATTGCCTGCTCTGTTGTTGGATTTGCTGGAGGAGATAAGTAGTTTATTTGAGGAGCGCAGGGAGTTAAGATTCAGGTAGGGAGTAATAAGGGTAGATAGACTTGGGGTCTTCTTTGGTTGGTAAAGTATTTTGTGGGCCAATGTAATTTGGTTAAACTCAAGTAGATTTTGAAATTCAAGTCAACCTAGTTGAGATAGATTCTGGCAATGGTGTGTTCTAAATGGTCGTCCAGTGGCAAATCTAGCAATGCTATTATAAGATTTAACCATAGCTGGTGATTAGCTGCAGTGTAGGGGGATGGTTTCCTCTAGTTTGTAATGTTTTGTAGACCTTTCCACACTGATGCAGGACCAAAGGCTAAAAACTTTTTTCAGCTTTTAAGAATAGTTCTTTTTAGTCACTTTGATTTCTTTTGTCAGTGTGTTCCTTCCCTGTCTAAAAAGTGTTCTATTGCCACTTCTACAGGCATCTTCCTTGGCTTGACGAAGTTGCTTATGTTTAGCAGTAAACCAGGGTTTTCTGTTGTTAAATTTTAACCAAATTTTAGTGGAGACACATATCTTCACAGAAGCTAAAATAATATGTTACTGTGTTTGTCAGTTCATGCAAGTTAGCAGCAGAATCTTTAAAGACAATCCAGGCAGTACAATGCAGCTTCAGCTTTGCCTCAGTAGTCCACCTTCTCATCGTATTGATCACAGGTTTAATTGATTTTAACTTGATCTTATAGACAAGAAGCTAATTAATCAGACAGTGGTCAGAAAAGCCCAAAGCTGCAAGGGGGGGGGGGGGCAGCACGGTAACCATGTTCTAACACTGTATAACAATGATCCAGTGTGTTCCTGTCTCTGGTAGTACACGTTATATGCTGTGTAAATTTAGAAAGTTCATGGCTGAGATTTGCCTTATTAAAATCCTCTAGAATAATCAGAAGGGAGTTTGGATAATTCTGCTCCAAGCACATTATCTGATCAGAAAGGTTTTGTAGTGCCACCCTCACACAGTTCTTGAGTTGGAATGTAAACACTGAGCAGAATAAATGAACAGAACTCCTGAAGTGAATATAAAGTCTATAATTAAAAAAAAATTTCTAAGTCAGGGCAGTACATTTGGCTTAACATTGTGACATCAGTACACCAACCTTCATTGATATAAAAGCAAATTCCACCTCCTTTGCTCTTTCCTGAAGTCTCCAATACTCTGTCCATTCTGTAAAGTTGAAAACCGGACAGATTTAATGTGGATTCTGGAATGGATTAATTTAGCCAAGTTTCTGTGAAACACAGTACAGAAGAAAGTGAAAATTCCTTAAGGGTTTCATTGAGAAGTAATAGTTCATCCATCTCATGCATAGGGAGTGGAGGTTTGTCAGATGTAAACTTGGGAGTACCCTTCAAAAGCCTCTCTGTCTTAGGCTAACAAGTGTAACAGCATGATTCCCCCCTTTGCGATGCCTCTACTTCTGCTGCTGAGAGCTGCTGCTTATCCAGCTAGAATGTCCAGAAAACTTCTTAATTGAGAAAAATCTGGTGTCAAATTACAGGAAATGAATTGACAAATATTCAACAATTCTTCACTAGTATACTTAATTACAGCTGAACAACAAACAGGATAAATAAACAAAAACAAACAGAATACTAGAGTGCACTGAACTGAAGCTGCCATTCATGGAGACATCTTGTTTTTTTCCCCCACTATTTTACAATCCTGGAGTTGGTATATAAGTAGCATTGGAGTCTTCCCATACAAAAAAAACAAAACCAACAAAAACATATATTAAAAACAGTATATATAAACAAATGTAAATTAATAAAATATAACTATATATATAATATATAATATATTATTTATACCCACACATATTATATATATATATATATATATATATATATATATATATATATATATATATATATATATATATATATATATATGGGTCTACTTCATTTGCCCTAACTTCCAATTGAGTGACACCCGTTTGACTGAGACCAAATGACTGAAATTTCATTTGACTGACACTTCATTTGACTGACAAATATTACTGGCAGTCTCCAGAATATGTCCCCTTCCCACTGTAGTGCGACCCTGGAGTTAGAATATATAGTTGGGGGTGTGGGGTGCACAGTCCCCCACAATGGGGGGGGGGCACGGGGGAGGGTGAAGCTCCCCACTTACTTTTGTTTTACTAAGCAATATTAAAGCAAAACCGCACAATATAATATGAAATTAAGTGCCCCCACACCCCCCTAGGGTTCCGGTGTGTAGCTCGCAAGACATTTCCCTGTGAGCTGCATCGCTGATACCAAATGGCTGCAGCAGCAATTTGCCGTAGAGCAATACAGCTGAATAGCATAGCCGCTGCTGCTGTAACCTAGCACAGAAATATTTCTACTGGTGGAGATTCTTACAGACAGCTGCCCAGCTGTATTCTAGCAGGGATGGCCGTACTAGATGTGTACCACATTCCGTATTCTCATGTAAGTAATGCATTTATTTTATTATTTATTTATTTTATTCAGTGCTCAAGCCAGCCAGAAATGTTTAGACTGAACAGTAGTAGATAAAGTACCAGACCTGTACAATCATGTTTTGCTGTCGTAAAACTTGATTATCTGCTTTATTGCATAGAAGTTGACTCCATACAGGTAGGTAAGAAAAAAACAGATTTTACTACCTGGAAATGTATTTTTTCTGTAAGAAAATTCCTTAGTTGATATATATGGACCAGCAGAGCACTTGTTTTGTTAGTTATAAATTAGTTATATATTCATAGTTTGCATTCAGTGATGCTTTTATTTTATTAGGTCAAATTTTTTTTCAGAATTGCTGTTTAGATGCATTTTTGTCAAGTGTGTCATTTCAGGATTTGTGTTCAGTACTGAAAAATGACATTGTCAAGAAGCATGCCCTAATCAATGTGGGATGAGCTGGGGAGGAAGAGGCTAATTTTTGGAACACTATATTGTAGTCTTTGGTGTACAAACTTCCATATAATTCCAAAACTCCTGCCAGTGTTCCTGTTTTGCATTAAGATACTTAATGAATGACATATTTCCATTGACATTATATGTAAGTTTGGTTTGTCTGTGTTAGTTCTGTAATAAGTTGCTCAGTCTGAGACAAACAGATGTTGAGCATTGACTAGAGAGAAGGAAAGGTTTGTTGAAGTGCTAATTGGGAAGTGTTATAAATACTGTTATGTTGACTGCTTACTCTGGCATATTATTCTTTGTAGGAGTTAATGAGATAATTGTTAAAATAAATTGTGAATAAGAAGGGTTTACAGACTGAGTGCTGAGGGGATGATTGGAACCATTAACACTGGTCTTGATTGTGAAGAAGAAGCCCTTTATTCTTTGAGCAGTGCATTAGGCAGACAAAAAAGAGAGAAGAGAAGAGAAGAATAGAAGGTCATCAGAATGGATGTTACTCGGTGTCAGTTGTACAACAGGTAGCACACACACCTTTGATGAAAAATGTTGTGGGTTTTACTCCTACACTAGATAAATTAATTGTTGACATTGCAATGCTGCACTCCTGAGTCTATTGTCCATCAAATGAGATGTTAAACCAAGGAGTAAATCTGACTGAGTCAGTTGTAGCTAAGGTGGATGTAAATTAATCAATCAATCAAAAGTAATTTTATTGTCATTCAGACCATACATAATGCACAGCTGAATGAAATTTCATTTATCCGAGCACAAGTACAAAAACACAGCAACAGATAAACACACAGATACACAACAACATCAGTGACAGTGCGAGTGAAAGGCACAGAAAGCTCAAGCCCCAGCAACCACAATTCCAACAATCCAATCCATCCACATTACCACCATCTCCCTGTCCAACTCCAGCATATTCCAAGTCCAATCTGGTCCCCTTCAGCACCACAGACCCACGTCCAGTGCAAACAGAAACCCAACAGATGGAAACCAGGCATTCACTACTGTATACGAAGCAACCACCACTACCCAAAGGCCTGAATGGCCACAGCCAGTGCAGCAGACTTCCAGTAATCCAGCCATCCACACTGCGACAGTCACCATTCCATCACTGACCAATGATTTAATCAAGTCCTTTTAAAATCAAACCTTAGCCGCCAAGTGTTGTCTTTGCTCCCTTCTTCCATATTTAACACTCTCACAAATTTACCACTGAAGGCCCCAAAACTTCCTTGTCCAGTTCAGCGACACCCAGAGCAAAAAAAGCAACCCAATTCAATACGACACTGTGGATATCAAAGACATCACTGCACTCATCAGGTCAAAAGAACACCCATCGAACCACAAATCGAACTACAATTTACAAAATTTACAAAAAAATCAACATAAAAAACAAAAAGGTACATTAAGAGCTGGAGTGGACACTGCAACACAAGACACCATCATCTTAAGCTCAATACTGCTTCCATGGCACCTATTGGAAAGAGTAGGATTCCTTTATTAAAACAATCATAATTATTTACATTCCTGTTTATTTACATTATGTATAAAATTGTTTTCCTTAATTAGACTATATACAATATTAAAAAAACACATATCACATCTTCCTTCTACATTTCCTTTATCATATACATACAACAGTTATTTACTACTTTTTTAACCCCCTACTCCAATTTCAACAACCCAAACCTTATCTTTTTTAATATCATAGGCAAATCCCATTTTCATTAAACATGACTTCCTTCACTCTCTGGTTCCAAATTAACCATAGTATACAGAACATTTTTTACCAATTCTTTCAACCTCTTTCTCTTTTGTTTCTGTAATACCCAAATTTAATCATAACCATATTTAAATTTCTCACTTCTTTAACTCCTTCCACATAATTCATATTTACAATCTTTTTCCATAACATTTTACTTCTTTTACATTGTAGAAAAGCATGTTCCCTGGTTTTAAAATCACCACAATGCAAACAGACTCTCGTTTTTACTTTTGTAAGGCATAGCCACCTTTACCAGAAATTTTTGTATAGTCATCCTCCATAGAAAATCACAACACTCTATAGTTCCCTTACATCTTTCCATTCTTGCAGTGACAGGATTCTTCTTTCTATATTTAAATCCTTCCATAGACATATTCGATAATACTTTTCTATAATTCTATTATACCATTATTTTCTTTCATTTGTAATTTCTTTTGCATTTATTTTCCACAAAATAATTTTATCTTGATAATTCTCCATTTCTTTATTGCAGCAGTGTCCTTTTTTATACTGAAAAAATAACCATTCTGTTTTATACCTCAAACTTAATATTTCTGTTAATAAAGAACTCACATTGTCCTTTAAACATTTTGTTACTCTATATAAATGACACTGTATACACTATAAGGTTTATTAGCCCCAATCCCCCTTTTTTCTTTTCTCACATATAGGACCCCTCTTTTCACCAAGTTCAATCTTGATCCCCAAATAAAAGAAAATATTATATTATACATTTCTTTCTCTAACTTTAAAGGGACACTGAAAACACCTGCTAAATAAATAATCTTGGATAATAGTATGTAATTAATTAAATGTACTGTTTTATTAAGCAAAAGCCTAAAAAACTTTCAAAACATACACATATGTTCCATTTCCTCTATTTTCTCTTTCCATATTGTTTCTATATTTTCTTGTTTTCCAAAATTAATTCCAATATTTTTTTTTCCATATTAAACCTAACTACATCAATCCTTCCCTCAAATCCTAACCCTTGGAGTTTGTCTTTACCTATGACATGAATAATCTCCTGCATTTGTTTTATCACTGCAGTTATGTTTGCTCCATCTTTTGTAATAATAATATCATCTGCATAATTTAACGAAATAGGCATTTTTATCCCTTCATTGGAAATATAACTCATTGCATCCATCTCTCTATTCATATACATAGATTGTACATTCATTACTAAAACAAATAATGTGCCACTCAGTAGACAACCTTATCTAATACCCTTCACTAACTGTACGTCTTCACTTAACTGTCAATTTATCATAACCTTTACTATATTAAACGTATATGCTGAGATACAAACATTTTAATCTTCTTGCTTATATTACAGATTTTAGATATATCCCATAATACCAAATGATGAACTGAAGCAAAAGCTTTACTTAAATCTTATTACTTTCACCTGAACTTTTCTAAGTAATATATTTTCTACTAATTCCCTAATTATTAAATAAATCTTGAACCCTTTTACCTTTATATAACAAACACATTTTCATTTACAAATTTTCTCAGTTTCTCTTCTATCCTTTTTTGCAAAATTTCATAAAAAACTTATAATCGGTACTATTTAATACAAATGGTCTTCAATTCTGTCTATCTCTCTTCTCACTTTTTTCCCACTTAAATCTAATAACACACCTGCATAACTCTTTATACATAAAACCTTTATTTAGCCATTCATTTAGTACCTTTACAAACAATTTTTTGCTCTCCAAATTTTTATACATCCTATATTCTATTTGGTCTGGTCCTGCTGCTGAATCTAAATTCATTACTTTTAATACCTGTTCTAATTTGTCTATTTTTATTTATTTCTCAAATCCTCATTATACTTGTCAGAAAATGCAAGTAGCTTTTATTCCTTCCTCATCTTAGTCCTCTGCTCCTTAAATAATGTCCATAATGTTCTTTTACTGTATTCATAATCTCCTCCTGTGTATTGTATATTTTACCTGCTGAATCTTTCATTTCTTCCATCACAATTCTCTAACTATTTTAAGTATGGTGTGATTTCTTCTTTGTTTTTCTTTCAGAAAGTATCCTGATTTATACAATAGCTGTTCTATTTGTTCTTATGCAGATCATATAATTCCTGTTCCTTGATAAAGAAATTGTCATAATTTTTCTCTAGACAATCGATTGTATCATTACTTAAATTCTTATACTTTATTTTTCCCCTATATATTCTCTTTCTCCCATGTCACATAACACTTTGTGTATTTCAGTTTAGAATGTAACCACCATTCTGACCAACCTTTATAAAATTATCTCATCTCTACATGGTCTTGCCATAATCTCATAACTTCTTTCTTTGAAACATCCCATGTCACCTCATTTATTCTTTTTAAACCTTTCCTTATTTTTATATACTCAGCATTTCCTTTTATCATAATCCAAAATGCCACATGGTCTGAGAAGCCCATCAATAACACTCCTTATTTTTACTATTGCTAAACTTTCTGAGAAAAATAATCTAGTTCTGTTGTTTTAATTCCTCTTCTATATGTCCATGTCTCTAAATTCCAATGTTTTAACTGTCTATATTTTATAATATCCCATCCCACTCTATGCCTTCTTTTTCTGTTGTCGTATGTTATAATTAAAATCTCCTGCTATGATAATCTCCATATTAACTGCTATATATTGAATTATATTTCTAAACAGCTCTTCTTTCTCCTTTTTGGTATATATGCATATATTGCGATAATTCTAATAACATGGTCCATCCATCTTACATCAATAATAGTCATTCTACCAGTTATAACAAAAGTAACATCTAACACTTTAATTGTATCTTTATATAAGTACTCCCGAACAGGTCTCCCTCCAGAAATTCCATACAACATTTTTCCCTATCACACTTTAGTTTCATATATTTCTATTTGAGACAACAATCTTATGTCTTCTAGTATAACAACATCACTGTCTTGCTTTTTACACTATGCTACAATCCCTATTCTTCTCTCTAACTTCTTAAAACTATTAACATTTAATGCTGATACTTTGCATGTAAGTCTATATTACGTAATATGTATTCAACCTTTCCCTTTCTTTTTCTCTTTTATAAATCCATCGGTATTTCTCCTTTTGCTCTCCCACACTCTTTTACCGATTTAATTTATTTTTTGCTTTACTATATGCCATTTAACATCACTGTCACTTAAACCTGATTCTTCTTCCTTTCTTCCTGTATTAAATTCTTCCTGCATACTAATTGTTTGTATAATTTATTCTTTATCCATATTTTCTATTTATGTTTCTGATTCTAAGTCTTTTTCCCAGCCTCACCCTTTTGTTCTTGCCTTGTTAATATTTCTATAATATCAGTCTCCATCCTTTTCCCCTTTTTCTTCACAATCCCCCCAAATGGCCTTTTTATTACATTTATAACACCTTAATTCAGAATCCATTGCATCATGTCCTATTTTTCAACATGAAAAACCTCTTCTTTTATCACAATTACTGATTAGATGGTCACTTGATAAATGTACGCTTTCATTTTCAATTTTCAAAATCACATTACAATGTTGCACCTCAGTCCATAAACCTCTATTATCATAAACTTTTTACATATCTAATACATTTTTACATAACTTCAATAAATCTCCTTTTAAAGTCTCTTTATCTACTTCAGTCCTAAATTGTATATTAATTTTTTTCTTCATCTCTCCGTAAGAAGTTTTAAATTTATACAAATTCAATGGTGCATTTTTCTTCTTCTCGTATTCTTAAAAACATTTCTCCATTATTTGACCAGTCTCAAATATAATGTCGCAAAATGTCACTCTTTAATTTGTATAAAGGCTCTTACCTTGCTTGCTTTGATTCACAAAGGTGTAATAACTTCATCTCATACCTTATATCTATCCATTTCAGTGTCTTGGAAAAGTCTCTTTTTTGACACCTGTTACTTCCTCCTTTTTCTTGGCTCCTGACTTCACCATCTCTGAATATGATTTACCTTTCACACCTGTCTCTTCCTCCTGTCGTATCTTCTCCATTAAGTCTCCCCAAAGCATGACTCAGTTCATATTCATTTACTAAATCCAGTAGTACATCATCCAGCAGCCCCCCCCCCCCAACTGTAGGGTTGTAACAACACATTCCTGCACTGGCACCTCATCTCTGAAGAGATTCTTCTGAAAGATCTCTTCCAAATCTGTCACCACTACATTCTCTTTTTGAGAAAGCTCAACCACTTTCTCCACATCTCCATCAGCAGGCTCGCCTGCCTGCCCTGTTTTGACTCTTTCTTCCAGCACTACCACTGCCATAACATCCTCATTGATTGAGGATTTACCTCTGTGCACCGCTCCATTCTCCTTGTTCTGCATATTCTTCTTGGTTTCTCTGAGCCACCTCTGTGCTTGGAATGGAAACCAGAAGTGCTGCCTCAATTAGCATCCCTGTACAAGAAAAGAGTAGAGGTGTTTTATTATTAATTCACATGATTAATATTATGTACATTATTTACATTAATTACAATTATTTACAGCTTTATAGAATATAAAACAGTATTATATTATTAAACACTCCACCACCCTTTTTTCCAAAACAATAATGTATTTTCTTTAGGATTTCTGCTAGTATCCATTTCCCATTAAATTTAACTTTATTAAATCTTTTCATCCATATTGTCCATAGAATATAAAATATTATTCTATCAATTTTCTTTGCTTCTTCTTGTCTTAATTTTTCATAATACCCATAGCACCACTACAGCTCTATTATCCTTCCTCAATACTGTTTCTATAGCCATGGATGACCATAAACTTATTTCTTGCCTATTCTTGGAACGCTCAGAAGCTTTTGACACTGTCTCAAACACTATTCTGCTGCACAAACTGCATAACATCAACTTCTCCTCTGATACTGTTGCATGGTTCTCCAGCTACCTCACTGATAGATCTCAATCAGTGAGATGGCACTCTGCACTCTCTCCTCCTCTCCCTGTAAAAATGGGTGTACCTCAAGGGTCTATCCTAGGGCCTTTACTTTTTAATATCTTTACTAATCATCTCTATACCTCCTGTCCTCAGTCATCTTTAGTGAAATACACAGATGACTCTACAGTCATCACCACAGCTAACTATCCCTCTAAGGTCTTCTCAGCCACTCAGGCATCTTTTAACTTAGTTGAAACATGGCTCTCCAACAACCAGCTCATCCTTAACCCTAAAAAAACAAAGCTGTTAATTTTCCTACCTAAAGAATTCAACAATATTAAACCCTCCTTCTCCATACAGTCCCTTAATAACACTCCCATACAGGTAGAATCCAGCACTAAGGTCTTAGACATCACCATCGACGATTAGCTTAAATTTGACTTGCATGTTAATAACTATCAAAAAAACTCACTCAAAACTAAGGCTCCTTTACCGTAACAAGAAATTTCTTACCACTGAAGCCAAGGCTACTCCCTTCTTACCTACCTTTTACCAGTCTAATGTACAACTCTCAAATTCTCACAGATCTTAACTCAACACTCCTGACCAAACTACCTACAATAAGGTAGCTACATTTGCTGCCCAACAAACCTACAAATCCTATCATTGTCTCTCTCTAAAACAGTTAAACTGGCTTGAATTACCCCACCAGCTTCTTCTCACTCAGCTCCAGATCATCCAGTCTATCCTATACCAGCCTTCCTACTGCCCAGCACTATCCCCTCTCATCTCCAATTATTTTACCTCCAGACCTCTCTGAAGCTCTAACCAAGACCTACTACAAATCTACAAACCCAAGTCTAAATTTGGACATAACATGTACAGCTATCACCCCACTATTGCCTGGAATAGGCTCCCACTAGAAATCAAGACTCTTGCACATCCTAAACAATTTGACAGCCACCAAACAGCACTTTAAAAATGAAATAAAAATCCAAACCAACGCATAGACAAAATGATCCCTTAATGACACATAAAAAAATCAACATGCACAAAACACCTCAGACTGAGTGCTTTCACCTTCTAACAGTAAGGCATCATCAGAGTCATATTGGTGCAGTTCAAAATGAAGACAGTTAGGAAGCTGCATGTGAGAATTATGGAGCACAATAGAGACATTAGAAATGCAAAAACAATTAGTGCTTTATACACACACAGTCTTGTTTGTGAGAATTTCAAAAAGTTTATTCTCTTTGTAATAGAGTGCACATCAATGCTAGGGGAGGTGACCAGGATTTGTGTTTGCAGGTGAAGGAAATGGAATGGCAACTAAGGTTAAATGCCAAGGTTAAACCGGGCATTAATGAGCCCATTTCCATGGCTGGGGTATTAAAAATGAGAGCCCGATGTGTATAAGTGTGTATAACTTTAAGTGTGTTTTAGCATGCTTAAAGTATTTGCAAAATATCTGAAAGACATCACAAAATATTTTTGGAAATGTATATAGGATACATGCTATGTATTTCAACATCAGCTTTTATTTTAATTCATAAGTGCCTCAACAGTAAGAATTGTGTTTTTAGGGCATTATGGTTGTGCATCAACATAGCTAATTTTATCTTATTCAAAGTATTTTATGTGTACTTTAACAGTTAACATTTTTAAAAAAGAAAACCTTTCTCTATGCTAAGGATTTAAATACCAAGTCTTTTTTACATGTTAAACTAGCATGATATGATGTCAGTGCTTGGTTTCTTATTTAAATGTATGTTGAACTGCACCAATATGACTCTGATGATGCCTGACTGTTAGCAGGCAAAAGTGTTCAGTCTGAGGTGCTTTGTGCAAGTTGATTTTTTATGTGTCATTAAAGGATCATTTTGTCTAGCTATGCATTGATTTGGATTTCTTATTTCATCTTTGGGACTTACCTCTGCTTCTACTGAGGGACATTTTTTAGCACTTTAAAAGTCATTCGAATTGCCACTGCACTCTCCCTCCTTAAACATCCCCTACTTCCCATAACTTAATCTACTTTTTGTCCTTAACTCACTCTTCTCACTAGCTCTCTCTAATCTTCCTTGACTACTCTTTCTACTGTCTTCTAAAACCTATTAAGCTAATCTCCCCAGAGAAACATTCTATAGTAATTGTCTTGCCTTCATGCAACTACATTATGATAAAACTGGGTTTTTGTAACCACTTACCCCAAAAACTATATTAATCTTAATGACATATTTATTTTTATACATCTTAAAAGAGCTTTGCTATATTCCTGATTATTGACACTGTATAACATTGTATTGCTACTTAATGTCTTGTAATAATCATGTAACATTGCTGTTTAATGCTAATTTATAATAAAAATCGCACAATATGTCGGAGCTTTTCTCCCCGGGCCTCTGCTGAAAAATGTCTGTTCAGCTCAGTCGGACAAACCCAGTCAACAAATGTAAAATAAAATAAATAATACTCCAACATATCCATATTTATATGTTCTATCTTATTAAAACTTGCCAACATTTTATTTTTATATATTTCTCCCCATAGCTTCTTCACTCTAATTTGTGTTTGTGTCTTTCGGCTTTTCTCGGTTAGGGGTCACCAGAGCAGAACTCCGGTCCACTAATGATTGGCAGTTGATTTTTACATACCGGCTTGCCAGGCCTGACGTACAGCCTTCAACGAAGGTACGCCCATTCACACATGTCTCCACGCAGAAGACACTCTAGTTGAGAATTGAACTGGACAGCGTCTTACTGTGAGGCGACAATGCTACCGCAGCACCACCACCGCTCTAATACATTTCAAAAAACATGTTCCATTGTTTCAAGTACTCCACAATGAATACATGTCCTTTCATGTTTACTAAGGCATATCAGCCTTGACAGGTAATTTACCTAATGATAATCTCCACAGAAAATCTTTACTTTCTTGTATCTATTTACACCATATGTATCTCATTCTAATAGCTTTTTTCTTTTTGATCTCTACATATTTCCAAGGAAAAATCAAATAGTGTTCTCTCATAATTGCTTTCATAATATTTAAATACCATTCTTTCCTATTTTTTCAATTGTATTTGCTTTTAATTTCCATAAGATTATCTTGTTTTGATATTCCTTTATTTCTTCATTTATATAATTTTTCAATATTTTTCCTATCTCCATTTTTCCCAAAAGTACTTATATTTATCACACAACATATGTTCTATAAGATTCTTTTCTCATTTTTGTAACTTGTTAAAGCTTTATACAGGTTCAATGATGCTGTATGAACAACTGGGTTTATTAACCCCGATCCTCCTTCTTCCTTTATATATAAAAGGTTCTATGTTAAATCATTGAATGATTAAAAAAAGCGAATGATGATTTATCAAACCCATGTAAGTGAAAGCTTACAATCTCGAAAGCTTAGAACAATGATTTTTTTCCAAGGGAAAATAAATATACCAACTCCAAAATTGCAATACAGTCACGAAAACGGCAAAGTAACGGAAGCGGCCAAGTGATTTCTTTCCCAGGGAAAGAATTCGCTTATATGCCGTTTCGCTATTTTGCCTTTTTGTACTTTCAAGTTCGATCAAGATGCATTTGAAAGAATGTGTATTCAATCATATAATAGGAACCCATACAAAATTTCCCTTTTCACTGTATTCATTCTGCATCCCCATATGTATGAAAATATTATAGACATTATTTCTTTTTAATAATTTGGTATCATGTATGTACTTGCTACATATGCCAACTTACCTATTAAGATAGAATCAAGTACACTTTTTTCTTATATGCTAATGTATAACATTTCCAAAATACACGTCTATTGCATCTTGAATAATTTTCTCCCATTGTTTTTAATATATTCCATTTTTCCAAATACTGTCCCTAGTATATATATATATATATATATATATATATATATATATATATATATATATATATATATATATATATAGTCTCTCTATTAACCTGTATATCTCCTATATTACCTGTGAATCCATATCCTTTACTTTTTTCTTTATTTATCCATAATCTAATTGCCTTTAGCTCTCTTTAATTTCTTGATTGCCTCCATTATTCATTCTTTATACCATGTCATCTGCATATGTAATTATTATTGGTAGTGGCATTTCTTCTGTTATCTTATATCCTGCCATATCTAGTATTCTGTTTATTTTACTGATGATTACATTCGATACTAAAGCAAATATACAACTGACTGGGCATCATTGTTTTATTCTGCATTCCATTTTGAATTCTTCACTCAGCCATCCATTTATAATTATTCTAATATTATTTCTTTCATATATAAACTTGATTACTTTTACTTTAATATTTCTATCACTTATGTTTTAAGCTCCTAATATGTCCCATAATCCTTCATATTATATTTTATCAAATGTTTTACTTAAGTCTCCTACCATGATTTTGGCTTCTACCTTTTCATTTCCAATATTGTCTATTACTTCTCTTACTATCCATAATAATTCTTGACTTCCTTTTACTTTTCTACCAAACACTGTTTGTTCAAGTAATTTATCTAATTTATTTGTTAATCTTTTTGTTATTGTTATTCTCATAAATATCTTATAATCTGTATTATTTAAGAATATTGCTCTCAAATTTTTTAAATCTTGTCTCCTTTTTTCCATAAAAAATTAATAATTCCCATACATATCTGTTTATCTGTTATACTTTCTTTAGCCATTCATTAAATACAGTAAGGATTTTTGCCAGTTTTCTATATCATTATACATATAGGTTCATAGGTTCATAGGTAAGTACTAGGCTATCTGCCCAAGGGCATTTATAAGCCTAGCCAAAATGTGTTGGCATTTGCCACCCCCTTAAATTAGTTCCCTGTCCTTCTGCCCAGCAGAGCCATTAGTTCCCCATGCCACTGTCCTGCAGAGCCACTGCAGTGATCCCCATGGTAAATTTTCTGTTTCCCATCCACCCGTCAAGGTTTCTCTTGAAGAGTGTTAGTGAGGGTCTCTGCCTGATGTATATTGGAATCCTGTTCCAAAGCATGGGGAGACTCCGGGACAAGAATCAATCCCTCCAGCATGTCCTATTTATCGCTGTAGTGAGGTTTATATCTCTAGAGCATGTGGCTCTCTGGGATTTGTGTTTTTTTAGGTGGAGCATGTCCATCAATTCTGGGTTGGACATGGCCTTGTATGTCAGGCAGAGATCACCTCTGATTAAGCGGTATGCAAGCAAGTACAGCTGGAGTTTCTTGAGTCGGGTTGCATAGGGCATCTGTTTGAGGCCAGTAATCCTCTTGGTGAGGTACTTTTCTGGTCTTTCCAGCTGTTGCATGTGTCTTGTAAGGTACATACCAAATGGGGTGCTGCATTCTATGATGGGTCTAATAAGTGATGAGTAGAGAGGCACAATAACCTCTTTTGTTCTAGATGTGAACCCTTTTGTGATTAGGTGGGCCACATAGAAGGATTTTCTAACCACCTTGGCAATATGATTATCAAAGGAGAGATTACTATCTACTTGGGTCCCCATATCCCTTATTACATTTTCTGTATTTAGGGGACTACCACCTATGTGGTAGTTCATGGGTACTTTGTTTTTTCAAAAGGGGATGACTATGCACTTTTTGGCATTTAGTTTGAGGCCATGATTTTGACACCAGGTATCCCTTCTCAGTGAGACCCATCTGGAGGGTGTCTGTAACAGCCGGAGAATCAATTATGGCCCCTAGTTTGCAGTTGTCTGCGAACTTGGTCAGCCATAGTCCTCCTATGCTCGCCTGTACCTCTGAGAAGTATATACCGAACAGTAGGGGCCCTAGGACTGATCCCTGGTGGACACCTCTTGTAACTGGTTTAGAGTTGGACATAGAGCCTGCCACTCTCACCATGTGGGTTCTATCCATGAGCCAGTTGGCAACCTATCTCGTGATGTAGGGGTTTATGTTCAAACTGGTCAGCTTGTCCATAATACTAGAATGCAGAATGGTGTTAAAAGCCTTTGCGAGGTCTAGGTGGGCTGTGTGGCCCTCTTTTCCCTCATCTAATGCCTTGGCAACTGTCTCAAAGGATCTGCCCTTAACAAAGCCAAACTGGGTAGGGTCCAAGGTTTGGAGGTTCCCAATGTCTCTGTTAATGAGTTCCATAATGATGCATTCCATAGCCTTGCAGACCAGGCTAGTCAGGCTTATAGGGCGATAGTTCTTGGGGTCCGTTGTGCCTCCACCTTTGTGGAGCGGGATAACTGTTGCTGTGCACCACTCTGTGGGTAAGTAGACTGTAGAGAGGCTGAGTTTGAACAGTGTGTTTAGGTGAGGGGTTAGTTCATTTTGGAGCTCTTGTAAGACAGCCTGGGACACCGTCCGGTCCCATTGAGGCTGTGTTTTTGGCTTTGGATAGGGCTGTTTTAACCTGTGTGTCAGTGACTGATGGGGCCCTACATTCTTCTGGTATGGTTATGGGCCCTTTAGGGGGTGAGACGGGGGGTGAAGTTTGCACTAAACCTGTCTGCCAGAATGTTGGCAATATCAGTCGGTTCAGTGTATTTTGTGCCATTCTGCACTAACTCAGAGCAGATCTGAGAGTTTCCACTTAGGTTCTTGACATAGCTAAAGAACACTTTGTGGTTATCTTTAGAGTCATTGGCAATTTTTCTTTCTAAACTAACCTCAGATAATTTAATGAGGGATCGTAGTTTCTTGCTGACACTGATCAGGGATGTCTTTCCTTCTTGGGATTTTACTCTTTTCTGTACTAGTTTCCTCCTTCTGTTGTATAGCTTGTTTATGGCAGGGGTCCACCAGACTGGTTTCCTTTTATTGGAGGAGTGAGTCTTGGTTTTACTTGGGATAGCATGATCCATGCATTCCGGCAGATGCTCATAGAGTACCTTTGTAAAGGTTTCAGCAGCTTGGACAGCATTGTACTTTAGCATGGGGGCTGTGAACCTTTCCACCTCGGTCTTAAGTAATGTGAAGTTTGCTTTTGAAAGGTTTTTCATGGTGGTTTCCTTGATTGGGGGTGGGGGTGGAATGTGGATATCCAGAGTGATTAGTCTATGGTCTGATCTAACCAGTGAGGGGTTGACCTCCGGTGTGGAACACTGGTCACCCATGTTGGTGATGACCAGGTCCAATATGTTGTTCCCTCTGGTGGGGGTGTTGACCAGTTAATCCAGGGCATTCGAGTTTATACATTCTAGGAAGTGTTGGGCAAGGGAGTTAGTACTTGAGTAGTTCTCTCAGTTTATGTTTGGGTAATTGAAATCACCCAGTATTAGGGTGTTTGGTAGGACCTTCATATTTCCCACTGTCTCCAGAAATGTGGAATGGGGTCCTGGGCCATGGTGGGTGATCTGTAGCAAGCTACATTTTGGATTGCAATTTTGCCCATTGTCAGTTGTACATGGATGATCTCTGATGCATTGTGCTGCACCACTAACCTGAAGGTGTGGGTATCCTTGATAAATATGGATACACCCCTGCCTTTTGTGTTTCGGTCCTGGTTTTGTGGCCGAAAAGTATGGTATGAGTTATAGCCTAGTAGTGCTGGGGTGCTCTCAGGAGCCTTAAACCAGGTTTCTCTTACTGCACAGATGTCGGTGTTCTCCATACTGAGGAGTGCCTTGAGTGTGTGCATTTTGAGGTTTAGACTTCTGGCATTGAGTAGCATTACCCTCAGTTTTTGGTTACTTGTGCTATTTATAGTGGTGGGTTTGTCTTTTGAGCCTTGCCTAAAAAAGGCACTATGGCGATGGCAAGATCCTTGGCCAGTATTTGAAAGCCTAAGGGTGACAGGTGCAAGCCATCTCTTGCGAAGCAACTTGGCTTGTCGAGCATGTCATCCCAGGCAGACAGATACTGGATCCCCTTTGAATGACACCAGAAACTTAGCCAATTGTTGAAATTGATCATTTTTTCTTTATACTGTGGCATCATTCTTGATGAGGGCAGGATGCTAGTCAGGGTCATACCGGCCTGGGCTACATGATCAGAGAGCTCTTCTATGTCTCTTTTCATGTAGTCCAGGGGGGTACATCTCAGGTCATTCACACCTACATGGACAATGACAGAGTCGTATTTATACTTGTTCTGGAGTGACCTGAGTGCTTGTGTTATGTGGCGGATCCTGGCACCTGACAGGCAGCTAACTGTAACCTTCTCCTTGTCCAGCCTAGTTAGTGGGACATCAGTGTGCCTGACTATAGAATCGCCTATTACTAGTGTGTTGGGTATGTTATTTTGCGTTAAGGGCTGTAATTGCATAGCACACTGATTATGTGAAGTATGTGTTTCATGGTTGGTGATGGGGTGTGGAGGTTGTTTGGATGTCTGCTTTGGAGGTCTCTGTTGCTTTTGCAGATTTTTATTTAGATCATCTGAGTATGTTTTCATGCATTCATGTGTGTTATTTGCCGGTGTTGGTTTATTAGGTCTATGTGAGACTGGTGGTGTGTTGCAAGTATTACCCTTCTCCTCTTGACTGTCAGTTCCAGTTTGGCTGTATAATTGCATCTCTCGCATATATTAGTGTTTGGTGGTAGGAGGAGAGGGTTGTCTGTGTACATGAGGCAGCTGTAACATTGCCTCAAAATGCCTAGATTCACCAGTTGGACTGGAAAGTACACCGGAAACTGCACTTTGGACATGTCTGAATAGGTAGAGTAAGCTGTTTTCTGATTGGCTGGTGGGGACGAATAGAGAGCCTTGTCCTTCTGTACAGTATGGGGTTGGTCTAGTGCTAGGGTTAATTAGTGCTTGCCATGAGTTTTAAGCAAGTGCTTGACTCTGAAATGAATGGTTTGAGTGTTAAAGTTGAAGGTTTGTCTAGTTCCAAGGGAAAAAATTGAAGAGTAGACTTCGTGGAGCCGAGTATAGTTTAACTCTAGCTAAATGGCACTGCCTGGTGCGCAGAACCGCACAAATGTGTTTTTTATAGCACGGAAGTGAAAGAGATAGAAATTATCCCAAAATGGCCGATAAACTACTAACTTCTGTGCTGAAACCACTCCTCCAGGGACAGATAGGCTGCTCAAAGCTCCCCTCTCTCAAAGGTGAACAGAGAAACTTCCTTCTATCCAAGTAAGTTATGGGCAACACTTAAACTTGTAACACAGCCCTGGATTCAGCAATAACCTGAAAACTGGACTATACTAGTTCAGAAAGGCAGGAAAAAGTATATATTTTTTGTTTTTTTGTTTTTTTTTTCAGAAAATAGAGCAGATACAATCAAAATTAGCCCAAAATAGCCAATAAACTACTAACTTCTGGGTTGAAATCACTCCTCCAGGAACAGATAGGCTGCTCAAAGCTCCCTTCTCTCACAGGTGAACAGAGAAATTTCCTTCTATCCAAGTAAGGTACGAGCAACACAAAAACTTGTAACTCAGCCCTGGATTCAGCAATAACCTGAAAACTGTACTATACTAGTTCAGGAAGGCGGGTAACAAGTATATTTTTGTTTTGTTTTTTTTTGTTTTTTTTTTCAGAAAATAGAGTAGATACAATCAAAACAACACTTTAAATGCACAGAAAAGGCTATCGTACTTTAGTGTGTAGCCTACAACAGTTAAACAGATTATTTAAATACAAAAATGACAATACAAGTGCAGGCAGCAAATAAGTACAATATGTAGCAATAACAAACTTTTTAAATTACAGATTTGCTAAAAAACTGGCGTTTTAGGTGGAATTAGTTAAGACAACAAGAAAAGCAGAAAAATGATACTTAATCATTCCAAAGTCACTCTTTTGTCTCTCTGCTGCTGTAGACTCCGCAGAACACCTAGAAGACACTTGCTGAGCAGAATATAAGCACAAAAACTGCTCAAATGCATTTTTTATAGCAGGGAAGTGAAAGAGATAGAAATTAGTCCAAAATGGCCAATAAACTACTAACTTCTGGGCTGAAACCACTCCTCCAGGGACCGATAGGCTGCTCAAAGCTCTCCTCTCTCACAGGTGAACAGAGAAACTTCTTTCTATCCAAGTAAGGTATGGGCAACACAGAAACTTGTAACACAGCCCTGGATTCAGCAATAACCTGAAAACTGGACTATACTAGTTCAGAAAGGCAGGAAACAAGTATTTGTTTTGTTTTTTTTTTTTTTCAGAAAATAGAAAAGATACAATCAAAACAACACTTTAAATGCTCAGAAAAGGCTATTACACTTTAGTGTGTAGCCTACAACAGTTAAACAGATTATTTAAACACAAAAAATACTTAATTCAAGTGCAGGCAACAAATAAGTACAATATGTAGCAATAACAAACTTTTTAAATCACAGAAACACTAAAAGAACTGGTGTTTTAGGCGGAATTAGTTAAGACAGCAAGAAAAGCAGAAAAAATTATACTTAATCACTCCAAACTCTGTTTTGTCTCTGTGCTGCTGTAGACTGTGCAGAACACCTGGAAGGCACTTGCTGAGTGGAATACAAGTGCAAAAACTGTGCAAATGCAATTTTTGTAGGAGGGAAGTGAAAGAGATAGAAATTAGCCCAAAATGGCCAATAAACTACTAACTTCTGGGCTGAAACCACTCCTCCAGGGATAGATAGGCTGCTCAAAGCTCTCCTCTCTCACAGGTGAACAAAGAAACTTCTTTCTATCCAAGTACGGTATGGGCAACACAGAAACTTGTAACATAGCCCTGGATTCAGCAATAACCTGAAAACTGGACTATACTAGTTCAGAAAGGCGGGAAACAAGTATTTGTTTTGTTTTTTTGTTTTTTTTTCAGAAAATAGAAAAGATACAATCAAAACAACACTTTAAATGCTCAGAAAAGGCTATTACACTTTAATGTGTAGCCTACAACAGTTAAACAGATTATTTAAACACAAAAATGACTTAATTCAAGTGCAGGCAACAAATAAGTACAATATGTAGCAATAACAAACTTTTTAAATCACAGAAACACTAAAAAAACTGGTGTTTTAGGCGGAATTAGTTAAGACAGCAAGAAAAGCAGAAAAATGATACTTAATCACTCCAAACTCTGTTTTGTCTCTGTGCTGCTGTAGACTGTGCAGAACACCTGGAAGGCACTTGCTGAGCAGAATACAAGCGCAAACACTGCGCAAATGCAATTTTTGTAGGAGGGAAGTGAAAGAGATAGAAATTAGCCCAAAATGGCTAATAAACTACTAACTTCTGGGCTGAAACCACTCCTCCAGGGACAGATAGGCTGCTCAAAGCTCCTCTCTCTCACAGGTGAACAGAGAAACTTCCTTCTATCCAAGTAAGGTATGGGCAACACTGAAACTTGTAACACAGCACTGGATTCAGCAGTGACCTGAAAACTGGACTATACTAGTTCAGAAAGGTGGGAAACAAGTATATATATATATATATATATATATATATATATATATATATATATATATATATTAATATATTTTTTTAGAAAAATAGAGCAGATACAATCAAAACAACACTACCCAATTAACCAGTTAAAATGCTCAAAACTAAGCCCTGTTCCAGCACTCTTCAATTAGACAAGTTCTAACTGCACAGTCCAGCCACTAGGGTACAGAGAAACCTTCTCCAAAAAAGACAGCCTGGATCAGTGCACAAGTTATACAAACAAAGCTAGATCCAGCCTGCCTGAATCTAGTCAATGCTACAGCAAACAAGGCGTACTGATTTCAGAAAAAAAAACAGTTCAAGTAAGCATGTGTAATAAGCCTTAAACCAGAAATTCCCAGCTCAGAAGGGCAGAAACTAGCCTCTCCTCCCACAAGAGTGCAGACCACAAACCTTCTTAATGTAAAATAACTGGGCTGAAGCCCAAGTGCTTAACCCAGAACTAATACACTTTTAGAATAACAGACAATGAGCCTTCAATCAGCAGTTCCCAACTCAGAAGGATGTACACTACCTGTCCTGCCACAACAGTGCAGACCACAAACCTTCTTAATGTAAAATAACTGGTTTGAAGCCAAAGTGCTTAAACCAAGGGCCTTAGAATAACAGTTACAATTTATCAGGCTACTAAGAAGCAGTAATAAAGGCAGAAGAATAAATTCAATTGAGTACTTTTAAGAAGAGGCAAAAGCAAAATAAGGTAATAAAGCAGGAGGAAACACAAATACAGTAAAGCAGATGAAGTGCAAATTTTTATTTATTTATTTATTTATTTATTTTTTGGAGAGGGAGGAAACAGAGCAGATTAAGATACTATAGGGGAATGTCCTTCCCAAGTGCTCTCTCTGTACACCGCAGAGGAGATGGGACTGGTAGGAGTATCTGAAATCAAAATATGATCTCACTGTACTCAGCTGAGTGAGCAAATGAGATGGGTCCAGAAGGAGTATGCAAAAACAGATTTACAGCAGGGGCGGGCAATTCCAAAGCCACCAAGATTAACACCACAACAGGAAACAGGAGGAGTGGGGAACTAACTGCAGATAGGCAGAGATACACAAAATTTACTGAATCAAATACACACAATATTTACTGACTCAAATCTTAAATAAGTGCAGAGAAAAGTATACTTAAATCAGCTCGTGTCCAGTTGATATATGTAGACAAGTCTCAGTAGCCAGCAACTCCGATTAAAATGATTACTAGAAGTGTAACCAACACAGATTTTATTGATAGCAGAAACACCCAGGCTAACACTAACACAGGAATTTCAAAGCAGTCTAACAACTTTCAGTGAGCCCAGATGCCTACACTTTTTCAGACTTCAGGCAACTTAACTGCAGATAGACAGAGACACACAATATTTACTGAATCAAAGACACACAATATTTACTGACTCAAATTTTAAATAAGTGCAGAGAAAAGTATACTTAAATCAGCTTGTGTCCAGTTGATATATGCAGACAAGTCTCAGTAGCCAGCAACTCTGATTAAAATGATTACTAGAAGTGTAACCAACACAGATTTTATTGATAGCAGAAACACCCAGGCTAACACTAACACTACCATCCAATCCTGTGGCTGTTCACTACTATCCAATCCTGTGGCTGTTTCCATATTAATGTCTTTTAATGGATTCACTTCATAACACTAAAAGCTCAAAACACTGAAAATGAGAAAACTTTATAATATAGAAGACCAAAACACTGAAACTTCAAATCACTGAAAACTCAAAACACTGAAACTCAAAATACTGAAATTCAAAACACTGAAACTCAAAACACTGAAAACACATATCATACATATACTGAGTTTAATAGTACTTTCTACCAAGTGTAAGCAGGGGGGCAAGCCCCCCTGCACCCCCCCTAAGTGCAATCTTAGAGTTGATATATTTAAGTAGCAGTGGGTATGGATAGCGCAGCCCCCCACATGGTGGGTGCAGGGGGGCTTTCCCCCTGCTTACACTTGGTGGAAAGTGCTATGATTTATGTTGTTTAAACTCAGTATATGTATGATATGTGTTTTCAATGTTTTGATTTTCAGTGTTTTGAATTTCAGTGTTTTGAGTTTCAGTGTTTTGAGTTTCAGTGTTTTGAAGCTTCAGTGTTTTGGTTTCAGTGTTTTGAGTTTCAGTGTTTTGAGTTTCAGTGTTTTGAGTTTCAGTGTTTTGGTTTCAGTGTTTTGAGTTTCAGTGTTTTGAGTTTCAGTGTTTTGAAGTTTCGGTGTTTTGGTTTCAGTGTTTTGAGTTTCAGTGTTTTGAGTTTCGGTGTTTTGAAGTTTCAGTGTTTTGGTTTCAGTGTTTTGAGTTTCAGTGTTTTGATATTTCAATGTTATGAAGTGAATCCCTTTGAATACATCATTTATTTCTTTGACACATTCTTTTCTAGATTCTCATTATCCTTTTCTTTTAGCTTCTTAACTATCCATTTCTGCTTTACTTTTGCATCTTTTTAACAAAATTCTGTTCAATATGCTTTTTAATTACCTTACATATTCCTTCTTGTGTTCTTATTTTTCTTCATTATTCTTTAGTTCTCTTATTATTCTTTTATTCTCATTTACTAATTTACTGAAGTACACAATATCTTTGCTTTTAAAACAATCTTTACTCTTTCCTTGATTTAAATCATATATTTCTTCTTCTTTCTCAGAACGATGCCTTGTATCAATTATTTCCTTAAATACTTCTTGCCTCAGTTGTTTGTATCTTAATTTTTCTCTTCGTTTTTCATTTGACATTCCAAAAAGCATTTTTTATACTTTTCTTTAAAGCTTAGCCACCAACTTGTCCAGTTTTTATAAAATGTTCTCATACCTGTACGATCTTTCCATAATTTGTTTTCTATCATCTTTATGTAAGTCTTTTTCATTAAGTCTTTTAACACCTTTTGCTATTTTTATGTATCCTTCTTTCTCAAATACCTCTATCCATATAGCTACAGTGGATATAAAAAGTTTACACACCCCTGTTAAAATATCAGGTTTTTGTGATATAAAAAATGAGACCACAATAAAACTTTTCAAAACTTTCCCCACCTTTAATGTGACTTATAACCTGCACAATTCAATTGAAAAACAAACAAATCTGTTAGGGGAAAAATATAAAAAATAAAAAACATACAATACGCTGGTTGCATAAGTGTGTACACCCTTAAACTAATACTTTGTTGTGTGTGCACACCCTTAAACAAATACTTTGTTGGAGCACCTATTGATTTAATTACAGCATTCAGTCTTCTTGGGGAGGAGTCTATCAGCATGGGACATCTTGACTTGGCAATATTTTTGTTGTGTCCATCATGTCTTTACATACTGACTTTAAATATTCTTCAGTTCATCTTTCTCAACCTCTGTTCTAAATCGTATCATGACTATTTTTTTAGTCTCTCTATGAAAAGCATGTACCACATACCCAGTCCAAGGATAACAGCTATTTTTATGTTCATATTTTTTCCAAAAAGGTTTCCAAGTATTGTCCTGATTTAAAAATGATATCACAATGTTTCTATTTGTTGATAAGAATAAATGCTCATACCTCCTTTGGTGAAATACAAAGTGGTGCAACAATACTGTCCCATACCTCGTATCTGTCCATTTGTGTTTCTTTCTTACTGCTTAGTCTTACTATGAATTTCCTCTTCACTTATTTCACCTCTTTACTCCTCTTTTCTCCTTCTTTAACTTTCTAACTTTCTGTGCATACAACTTTCTTTTTGTACTATCTTCTTCATCCACCTCTTCTTGTATTTTTTTGCATAATTTCTCCCCATGAAGCTGCTACTTCACTCTCTGGTTTGCTGTGATTAATAATGTCTTTTATTATACAATTCTTCCTCTAAAACGTGCACGCTGATTGGCCAGCCCAACCAACGTGCCCGTTGTAAATCCCTCAATATACTAACGGAAAAAGGTCCGGTCGCCCGGACTTTTCCGTTAGTATAAAACACTGTCTCGCTATGTTAAAAGAGTTTAACATAGCGACATAGGTTTAAAAAAAGCAACGCAGATCTCCGTTGCTTTTTTTAAAGCTGTCTCGCTATGTTAAACTCCTTTAACATAGCGACACAGTGTGTAAAAAGCAACGGAGATCTTGCGATCTCCGTTGCTTTAAAACCTGTCTCGCTATATTAAATGGGTTTAACATAGCGAGACAGCTTTAAAATAAGTAACGGAGATCTCTGTTGCTTATTTTAAAGCTGTCTCACTATGTTAAACCCATTTAACATAGCGAAACAGTAAAAAGCAACGGAGATCTTGCGTTCTCCATTGCTTTTGCCCACAGCTCTGATGTACTACATAGGCATGCGCAGTACATCAGAACTGCCGCGGAATACCAGACAGCTGTGAAAGGGCAGCAAAGAGGCATTATACAATGCCATTATTTAAGAAAAGTAATTATTTCTTTTCTTAAATAATGTCATTGTATAATAGCAATAACCCACTTCTGGGTGTGGGTAATGTGGGATTTAACCACGGTTGTCTTTGTTTGGTCCCTCGGGCTTCGCCCTCGGGACCAAACCATGCCAACCGTGGTTAAATCCCGCATTACCCACACCCAGGCGTGGGTTATTGCTATAGTAAATCATCCTGCAACCCTCCTGACTAGAATATTGAAACAACACATTCTTGTACCGACAGATAATTTCTGAAGAGATTCTCCTGAAAGATGTCTTCTGAATCCCTTGCTGCAACATTATTATTTTTAGATAGCGTGACTGCTTTTCTCTTTCTCGACTCTTTCTTCCGACATGTTCATTTCCATAATATCCACATTAATAGAGGATTTGTCTCTCATTTTGCTGTCCCTTGCTCCATTCTCTTTGTTGTCCATCTTCTTCCTGGTTTCTCTGGGCCACCTATGTGCATGGAACAGAAACCAGAAGTGCAATGCTGTAGAATCATCTCCCTTCACAAATTGAGCATTTCTAAGCAAGTAGGGGAAGTTTCCCGGTGCCTTGACCAAATTTCCTCTAGTAGTATAAAATACCACCTTAGGTCTCCTTTGAAAAGAGGCCATTAGTCTACTGGGACTAACATGGTTAACAAAACATAAATACTTAATGCAAGCTTTCTCAGAAGGAAAAATTGTATTCAGTGTCAAAAGCTTGACATTAGTCCTATTATTTGTGTCTTACAAATTTCTTTTCCCACAGGTATATCTTGGAAGATTAGTGTGGTGTCCAAACTATGAGCCCGATAGAAGTTACATTGCTTATACTTTGTTATGAGGATCAGAGCCATAAATAAGCAGAATTCTTTATATACCACTTTCTCATGGACATTTAATATAGGCTTCACATGGTTCTATAGTTGTCATTGACACTATATGAATGCTGTTGGTATAATGAGATAACAGTGGCTGATGCCCAAAATGAGATCACTAGTTTGTTTGAAGATGTATTATTTATGACATCTGGGCAGCTTTACATGGCTGGCCACAGCTATAAGCAAGACATTTTATCATGGGATATTTTATATGGTGTGTAAAAATGTAACCTGATTTAAATAAAGCAAATCAACAAGCACTAAAATGTTATTTTGAATGTCTCTGTATAACAAAACAATCAGTCACATTGCTATACTATAATAGAACCTTTGTGTAAAAAACAAATAAGTTAAATTTAAAACTAAAAGACCCTTCCAACCAGTCCATATTTCAGTTAAACTACAGAGGATAACATTGAATGCCAGAGGCATCCTTCACCTCAAGAGAAAATGCTGACCTAAAATATATTCTAGTATGACGTGGGAACAGTTGCTAGTGTCCTCTCCTGGTCAGCTGGTGAACCTGGGAATATTGAGGCAATGTTACAATTGCCTCATGTACACAGACAACCCTCTCCTCCTCCCACCAAACACAAATACATGCGAGAGATGCACTTATACGGCCAAACTGGAGGCTGAGCTCTCTCAACATAGGACTGGCAAGACCAGACAGGAGGAGAAGGTAACCACACACATTACATACCCAGTCACAGATAGTACCATCACAACTTCAAATCATACACATAATCACACAAAGACATACTCAGAGGCTCTGACCAAAAATCTACCAAAACAGCAGAGGCCACCAAAGCAGACACCCAAACAACTACCACCTCAGAACACAACACCTGCAACACATAGACCACATAGTCAGAGTGTCAAACAGTCACAGCCCTCAAGGACAAACACAATGCCAAACATACTCGTCATTGGTGACTCAATAGTCAGACACACTGACGTCCCGCTCACCAGATTGAATAAGGAGAAGGTCACAGTAAGCTGCCTGTCGGGCGCTAGAATCTGCCACATAACGCAAGCACTCAGGTCTCTCAACAGCAGGTGCAAGTACGACTCAGTCATTGTCCACGCTGGTGTAAACGACCTGAGACGTACCTCCTTGGACTACATGAAAAGAGACATTGAGGAGCTCTCTGATTATGTAGCCCAGGCAGGTATGGCCCTGACATTGAGCAGTATCCTACCTTCACCAAAAATGATGCCACAATACAGAGATAAGATGATCAGCTTTAACAATTGGCTTAAATTCTGGTGTCATTCAAAGGGGATCCAATGTCTGTCTGCCTGGGATGACATGCTGGACAAGCCGCGCTTCAAGGGATGGCTTGCACCTGTCACCCTGGGATTCGGATATTGGCAAAGGCTATTGCCACCCCATAGTGCCTTTTTAGGCAAGGCTCAAATTCTAAACCTACCACCCTAGAACTCAATAATGGAAAAAAAACTAAGGGTAATGCTGCTCAATGCCAGAAGTCTCAATCTCAAAATGCACGCACTCAAGGCCCTTCTCAGTATGGAGAACATCGATGTCTGTGCTGTGACAGAAACCTGGTTCAAGGCTCCTGAGAGCACCCCAGCACTATCAGGTTTTACCTCATATCATGCGTTCCGGCCCCAAAATTCGGACAATACCAAGAAAGGAGGGGGGGGTGTCCATATTCATCAAGGACACCCACACCTCAAGATTGGTGGCAACACGATGCATCGGAGACCATCCAGGTGCAATTAACCATAGGCAAGACTGCTCTGCAATTTGTAGCATGTTACAGGCCACCCTCGCAAACCCAGGAACCTCACATGGCTTTCCTGAAAACACTGGAGGGATAAATGTATCTCCAAACACCATTATACTAGGTGACTTCAATTACCCAAATATAGACTGGGAACACTACTCAAGCCCAAACACTCTGGCCCAAAAGTTCCTGGAATTCATAAACTCAAATGCCATGGAACAACTAGTCACCATCCCCACAAGAGGAGAAAACATACTTGATCTCATCATCACGAACATGGGAGCACAATGTTCAACACCTGAAGTATACCCCTCACTGGTGAGATCAGATCACAAGCTAATCTTGCTGGAGGTCCTCATCCCACCCCCACCTGAAACAAAAAAAAACACAGTAAAGAACTTCTCAAAAGCTGACTTCACACTTCTAAAGACTAGTGTGGTCTCCTTTAAGGCCCCCGAGCCTGCGGTAAACACTATGCAAGCCGCTGAATCACTTACAAATGCCTTCTACCAGCACCTGCAGGACTGCATGGATCAGGCAATCCCAAACAAAACAAAGACTCTCTGTACCAAAGACAGGCGTCCAGTCTGGTGGACCCCAGCCATAAACAAACTCTACAACAAAAGGAGGAAGCTACTACAAGATAGAGCTAAATCCTTAAGAGGTAAGACACCTTTGATCATTATAAGTAAAAAGCTAAGAGCTCTCATAAAATCATCCAAAGCAAATTTTGAGAAAAAAAATAGCTAAGGACTCAAAAGACAATCATAAGGCCTTCTTTAGCTATGTTAGAAACCTGGGAGGAAGCTCCCAGATATGCTCAGAATTAGTTCAAAACGATGTGAAGATTACTGATCCTACAGACATTGCCAATATACTGGCTGACAGGTTCAGTGCAAACTTCACCCCACCCCCGCAAAAGGAGATATATCTATACCAAATGATAGTAGCCCCCCAAACATCTCAAATGCCCAGGTGAAAACTGCTCTCTCCAAGGCAAAAAACACTGCATCCATGGGACATGATGGTGTCCCCGGATGTGTAGTCCACAAACTCAATGAGGAATTAAACCCACAGTTAGGACAGCTGTTTAATCTCAGTCTCACCTCTGGATACGTACCCAGGGAGTGGCGCACAGCAACTGTGGTCCCACTTCACAAAGGCGGTGCCTCCACCGACCCTGGAAATTATCGTCCCATTAGCTTGACAAGCCTTATCTGCAAAGCCATGGAAAGGATCATAATGGATCTCATAAATAAAGACATAGGGAATTTGCAGACTCTGGATCAAACCCAGTTTGGCTTTGTCAAAGGCAGATCATGCCTTCTAAACTTGGTTGACTTCTTTGAAACGGTCACCAAGGCCATTGATGAGGGTAAGGCAGTCCATACAGCCTACCTGGACCTAGCAAAGGCCTTGATACAATACCCCACTCGGGTATCATTGAAAAACTCATCAGCCTAAAGGTAAACCCATACGTCACAAGATGGGTTGCAAACTGGCTGAGTGACAGAACCCACAGGGTCAGAGTTGCTGGCGCCATGTCAGACTCAATGCCTGTCACAAGTGGTGTCCCACAGGGCTCAGTCCTGGGCCCACTCTTGTTCGGCATCTACTTCTCCAAAGTACAAGCAAACACAGGAGGGTTATGGCTGACCAAGTTTGCAGATGACTGCAAACTGGGCGCCATAGTCGAAAACACATCTGACACAGATATCCTTCAGAAGGGCCTCACAGAAATGGATAACTGGTGCCAGAGCCATGGCCTAAAGTTAAATGCCAAAAAATGCATAGTCATACCCTTCGGGAAAATCAAGGTTACCCCTAGCTACCATATAAGAGGCAATCCACTGAGCACAGAAGAAGTTATCAGGGACCTGGGGACCCAGGTTGACAGTAACCTTTCATTCGACACTCATGTTGCTAAAATAGTTAGGAAGACCTTCTACATTGCCCACCTGATCATGAAGAGATTCACATCTAGATCAAGGGAGGTCATAGTCTCCCTGTACTCATCACTCATCAGACCAATGATTGAGTACAATGCCCCATTCGGAATGTATCTGACCCGACACTTGCAGCAGCTGGAGAGGCCCCAAAAGTTCCTCACCAAAAGGATAAGAGGTCTCAAAGATATGTCTTATGCTGCCCGGCTGAAAGAACTCCAGCTCTATTCAGTCGCTTACCGCCTGCTCAGAGGTGACCTGTGCCTGACATACAAGGCCATGTCAAACCCAGATTTGATGAACATGCTTCACCTCAAAAAATCGAAATCTCTTAGAGCCACAAGGGCAGGAGACCTAAACCTAGACACAGCTATTAATAGGACGTGCTGGAGGGATAGATTCATCACCCAAAGACTCCCTATGCTGTGGAACAAAATCCCAGTATATGTGAGGCAGAGCACCTCGCTGGCTTTGTTCAAGAGGAATCTTGACCAATGGATGAGAGATCGCAGATATACCCCAGGGATTACCTCAGTGTCTCTGCTCAACAGAGGCACTGCAAAATAATGGGCATAGTTTCTCCAAACTAAAGGGGTGGCGTAAGCCACAAAACTATGGGCTAGGCTTGTAAATGCCCTCGGGCAGATAGCCTAGTATAAACCTATGAACCTATGAACCTATGACATTATATAATTAAAACAGCTTAACAAAACAATCATATTGTGATACAAGCCACTTTGAATAGCTTTTCTTGAAAACCAAGAGCAAAACCAAAATAATTTAATCTGTCCACACTTTTGAATTGGAACCAAATCCTATAGTGACTCCATGTACAGGTACTGCATATATGGGGCTTAGTAGTCAATGGAGAAAAATGGAAGTAGATTATCAGGCCTTGCTTCTATATCACACATGCACATATACAAACCTATCAACAATTTCGAAGTCACAAACATACCTACCCAGCCTAGAACCATATGGGACAATAGCTTATTGTGAGGTGACAGTGTTATCACTGCGCCAGTGTGCTGCCCAAAGCAAAAACGATAAGAAATAAAAAATCAGGGAAACTTTTTAAGTATGGACAGTATTTGCTTATAAAGTTGACAGTATAGGATTTATATTAATATGTATTTTCTGAAGAGGAATGTGACTGTAATGTATGAATTATTTCATAACTTTAAACTTCACAGTTACAAAATAATTTTAATAGGGGGCAAGAAGAAAATTTATGGTGGCAAAATTATGGACATCTCTCAAAAAACAGGGACATTTGAAAGACACTTCAGTCTGTATATATGTATATATACATATATGTACAGATACATAGATAGACAGATGCATAGATAGATATGGCCAAAATCTTAAAAATATTTAATTGGAAGTAGTAAAACAGTAGTAAGTGCTTTCGCAATAAAATTGCTTCATCAGACTGCCATTAACAAAATACACCAAGTAGATATAGTGCTGAACAACCTATCAACCCTATCCAATTAGTAACAGCCAATGAAATCTTACAGTCAATCAAGCCATGTAAAAGCAACATCACTCATTAAAAAGATGAAAAAGAGATAAAAAACAGAAAAATGGGGGGGGGGGGGGCATTTATAAATCAATGCTTCAGCCTACGTGCCCATAGGAAAGGTTTCAATGTAACTGCATCATTTATTCCTTGGTATTTTATCAGCCCCAAACTGAGGAATCCACTTCTGTTCAATTGGCTCTGTCCTATTCTTTATGTCACCCCCTCTGAAGTTTTCAGTCACTACTTCTAACACAAAGAATCTAAACTTATGTTGTGGACCAAATTCTGTAACGTGTTTTGCTAAGGCACTACTTTCTTTCCCATTCCTATTATATCTAATATGTTCTAAAATACACGCTTTAAAAGAGTGATTGGTCTTTCCAATATAGTACACATGGCAGAACACACAGTAGCTAAAATAGACTACATTGCACGTCCTGCAATTGGCATAAAACTTACACTCAATTTGGAAACCCTCACTAGAGTGCCTATAGCTGGGTCCCACATGTATGTGACTACATGCAGAGCATCCCCTACAAGAATAAGTCCCAAGTCTCTGTGAGTCAACAGAAGTGCCAGAAGGCACCAGAAATTCATAACTAAAAGGATAAATGTCCTCAAAAATCTTAGGTATTAGGACAGAGTGGCAGTCCTTTCACTGTACTCACTCTCATTCACTTTTCTAAGGGTATATGTATCTCGACTTTTGAGCAATGAAAATCTTATTTGCTTTTACAACCTATTCCTTCAGTAAATAAATTATGTCCCAAGTGCCTGGTTAAGGGAGCTACACCTTCATAAACATGTGATAAGTTCATATTCCAATGCAACCATTACCTTTGGAGCAAGTTCCACTATATTTGGAGTAGAGTAGCACCTTGCACCTTCAAGGTGAACCGAGATGATTGTATTGGCACCCTTAAATTCTCCCATGGTCAATATTGTCTTATCCTCCTTGAGGCTGGAGAGAAGTTTCAAATAGGTATTTTTGGATGGACTTATAATGCCCTGCAGAATGATTGCCTACTACTTACTTCCTATTAATTTATGAACCTGTGTGCAAGTGGTAGCTAGTAATCCTTCTGTCATTACAGTAGAATAAACCTAGAAGTTTAGCAGTAAAATAAAATGCTGTATTCAAGCATTATTTTGTCAATGCATTAAATTCTGAAGCATTATTTCTATAGTACAGCATTCTTTACTGCATTAAAAAATAGAAAGACTAATAGAGTTGTGTGCAGTATATTATTACAAACAGTAATCTTTCAGTGAAATTAGTTTTAATATTTCATGCAAACTGTACTGCTATTACATTTACACACAAACTCTGTCACAAATGGATCTTCTCATATAAAATAAAACAAAATACTTCTGCTACAAATAGCTGTCTGTTAATTTCCTGCCTTGTGTCTTAGAATGAACAAATGACAGAAGGAAGGAAGTTAAGAATGAAGATATGAAAGAATGCCATAGCTTACTCTGATGGTGAAATAGTAACCCGTCAATGCTTAGAAATATATTACATTTTCATGAAACTGAGTTCTCACCTCCTGAGCTCTGCAGCTTTAAAGAGATAATTCTAAGTAAGAGTGCCATTCTCTAATCCGTTTTATGAAGTAATACCTTAGGACAGAATTGCACAATGATTTAATGCAAGGTATTCTGAAAATTTGCTGTAAACATTTTAGGAAATGGTAGACTGATTGGTACTTATTTTACTAAATGTATATTGGAAAATACTGACAATCCATTTTAACATTAAGTTAAACTAATGCCTACAAACATTACAATTTTTAACTTTTTCACCAAACTTTTCAGCATGCTGTCAGTGAGTCCACATCTCATGAACTTTGCAACTGCTATTTCTTAGCTGTGTCCCAAATATATATGAGGATTCAGAAAGAACCCCACTGCTAGTATTAAGTGTTGTAGTCAAAAGGTTCTCTTTCTATGATGGAGTTTTTTAAATATTAAATGATCATATACCTTGTATTGATTTTTAACCAATATTTTTATATTGTCTAATTTATTATAATTATTTAAACTGCAGATTTTTTTGAAGATTGTAAAATTATTGTTCTTAAAATGTTTTGGAATAGTTTGCAGTTTTCATCCCCAAGCCTCCTTTGAAAATGGGTTTCTACCCAGTCTAGTTAATCTCTCAAATATTTCCATTTCTTTCTTCATCAAATTAGAGTTCTCATCAAATTCTGCCCAGATAACCAAATGATCAGTAAATGTAATTATTTTTCTCCTCTTTAAGCTTCTTTCACTACCTCTGAAAAAATAAAATAGTTTATTTCAGTCCTTGATTTTCCCTCTTATGTAAGCAAATTCCCTTCCTTACTTAATACTAAATTACCATACTTCAGTTCTCTCTCAAAATCGTAATATCTTATCATAGGATAATAGGATCATAGGAGGTTACTAGGCTAATGGATTCAGGGTCCTTACATGCCAAGCCAAGTTCAACCCATGTTCCCAAGGGTGTCTGGTTCAAGCAGACACTAAAATCAGCACCTATTGCCCTTGTCCAAGAGCGACACAGTTGGAACCCCAGGGTAAATTTCTGGTTACTCATCCAACCGTCCAAATTACACTTAAACAGGGCCAAAAAGGGGCTATGTTTGACATGAATAGGAAGCTTGTTCCATAGGTGGGGCAACCTCTGTAAGACAAATCTCTTTCTCCAAGTACTGTTGATGTTACATACCATGTTAAGGTCCTTTAAGAGAGTTACTCGTGCCATTTGATTTGTGAATGTACAGCATTTCCATTAAAGTTGGTTCAGAGATTGCTCTATATGAAAGGCACAGGTCGCCTCTGAGCAGTCTGTATGACACAGAGTAAAGTGACAATGATTTCCATCTGTCCGCATAAGACAGATATTGAAGACCCTGAATCTTCTTTGCAAGGAACCTTTGTGGTTTCTCAAATTACTGCAGCTGTTTGGAAAGGAACATACCAAAGGGAGCACTGTACTCAATTATTGCCCTGATGAGGGAAGAGTACAGGTGGGTTATAACCTCATTTTTTTCTGAAGGCACTGCCCTTACTTATGAGCTAAGGAATAAAACATGCCCTTCTTACCACTGCGGACACAAGGTGATTGAAGTTAAGGTTGCTGTTTAACTGTGTACCCACATCTGTCACCAATGTATGCTTAGGGTATTGCTATTGATGTGGTAGTTTGCAGGAATATCACCCTTGCCAAAGGAGATAATGCATTTTTTTTAATTAAGTTTAAGAGCATGACTTTGGCACCAGTCATTAGTCTGTGTAAGACCTTCATGCAGGATGTTGACATTGCTAGGGGTTTCAATGATCACTTCCACCTTGCAGTCATCAGTAAACTTTGTCAGCCATAATCCTTTAGCTTTAGTCTGTACTTTGGAGAAGTAGATTCCGAACAGTAGGGGTCCTGGAACACATCCCTGTGGAACACCACTGGTTATGGGTCTGCTGGAGGAGGTGGGGTTCCCTGTTTTCACCATATGAGTTTTGTCAGTGAGCCAGTTTGCAAACCACCTGAAAACTATGAGGTGATATCCAGCTGGGTGGGCTTATCAATGATGCCTGAGTGGGGGATTGTATCAAAGTCCTTGGCTCTGTCTAGGAAGGCCATATGCACAGATTTTCCTCATCCAGGATTTTGGTGACTGTCTCAAAGAACCCCACCAGGTTTAACAGGCGTGACCTCCTCTTGACAAAGCCAAAATGGGTGGGGTCAAGCATTTGAAGATTTCTTATATCTTTGTTAATAAGGTCCATGATGATTCATTCCATGGCCTTGGAGATAAGGCTGGTCAGGCTAATGGGCCTATAGTTCCCAGGGTCCATGGATGCACCCCCTTTGTGCAAAGGGATGACGGTAGCTGTTTTCCATTCTACTGGGATGAAGCTGGTGCTTAGGCTGTAATTGAAAAGTGTGCCCAATGGTCATGCTAATTCCTGTTTTCAGAAGAAGCCAGTATTGTTCTGGTGAAAGCGCTAAGTCATTTGTTATTAAAGCCATTTGTCTGATCGTTTTTCTCACTGTTCATTTGATTCGTTCTCAGTGGATGTTTATTACCTGCTACTTCTTCGTTTTTCCCTTTTGGGATTTTTTGTTTGTTGGTCTGTATGTAATACCACTAACTATGAGTTCAGCACAAATCTGGGCCTTACCTTTGAGGTTACAGATGTAACTAAAGAATGCCTTGTGGTTATCCTTAGTTAGGGAAGCTAATTTGGATTTGTAGTTAGTTCTGGAGGACTTCACTTGTAGGCTTTGCTTGTGTAAGTTGAGGAGGGAGTGTTACCAGTTTTGAGGCCATTCCTTCCTACTCTTAGACAGTAATTTCTTTCTCTTATTGTGTAGCCTATTAATGGCAGCTGTCCATCAGGCAGATCTTGCTTTGGTTCTATCAGGTATGACAGAGATAATACAATTGTACAGGTGCTCATATAAAGCATTGGTTTATAACTCAGCATAGGTGGTTGTTCCATTAGTGGTGGGAGTGGCTATGAAGCTATTTATGCTGTCACATAAGAGGTTGTAATTGTAGTTATGGGAAAGAGTAGTAGAAGCTAGGTTAAGAAGGGAGGTGATGATTAGTGATCAGCAGTATGGTTTCATGCCAGGAAAGAGCACTACAGATGCAATGTTTGCTCTGAGAGTGTTATTGGAGAAATACAGAGAAGGTCAGAAGGAGTTGCATTGTGCTTTTGTAGACTTGGAGAAAGCATATGACAGGGTGCCTAGAGAAGAGTTGTGGTATTGTATGAGGACGTCGGGAGTGGCAGAGAAGTATGTAAGAGTGGTACAGGATATGTACGAGGGTAGTGTGACAGTGGTGAGGACTGCAGTGTGAGTGACAGACCAGTTTAAGGTGGAGGTGGGATTACATCAAGGATCAGCTCTGAGTCCTTTCATATTTGCAGTGGTGATGGACAGGTTGATAGATGAGATCAGACAGGAGGCCCTGTAAACTATGCTGTTTGCAGATGATATTGTGATCTGTAGTGAGAGTAGGAATCAGGTTGAGTAGACTGGAGAGGTGGAGATATGCTCTAGAGAGCAGAGGAATGAAGGTCAGCATGGCTAAGACAGAATATATGTGTGTAAATAAGAGGGAGGGTAGAGGAATGGTGAGGATGCAGGGAGTAGAGTTGGTAAAGGTGGATGAGTTTAAGTACTTGGGATCAACAGTTCAGAGTAATGGTGAATGTGGAAGAGAGGTGAAAAAGAGAGTGCAGGCAGGGTGGAATGGGTGGAGAAGAGTGTCAGGAGTGATTTGTGACAGACAGGTACCAGTAAGAGTGAAAGGGAAGGTCTACAAGAGGGTAGTGAGGCCAGCTATGTTATATGGGTTGGAGACAGTGGCATTGACAAAAAGGCAGGAGTCAGAGCTGGATGTGGCAGAGTTAAAGATGTTAAGATTTGCACTTGGTGTGACTAGGATGGATAGGATTAGGAATCAGTACATTGGAGGGTCAGCTCATGTTGGACAGTTTGGAGACAAAGCAAGAGAGACGAGATTGCGTTGGTTTGGACATGTGCTGAGGAGGAATGATGGGTATATTGGGAAAAAGATGCCAAGGATGGAGCTGCCAGGTAAGAGGAAAAGAGGAAGACCTAATATAAGGTTTATGGACGTGGTGAGAGAGGACATGCAGGCGGTTGGTGTGACAGAACAAGATGCAGAAGATAGGAAGAAATGGAAAGAGATGATCCGCTGTGGTGACCCCTAACGGGAAAAGCCGAAAGATGATGATGATGATGACATAAGAGGTTGTAATTGGCCTTAGAGAAGTGTTTTATTCTAGTTATTGCTAAAGGAGATCTTGTGTGTTATTTCTAACAAGACTGATTTGTGGTCAGATCTCACCAGGGATGGCCACACACTGGGAGTGGTGCAGCGGTGCCCCATGTTGGTGAGCACCAGAACCAAGATGTTTGAGACCCTTGTGGGTGTGTCAACCAGCTGGTCCAAGCCATTGGAGTTAATAGAGTCCAGGAACCTTTGGGCAAGTGAGTTAGAACACGTATAATTTACCCAGTAAATGGATGGGTAATTAATGTTATCCAAACCCAGGGTGTTTGGTTGCATCTTGATTGAACAAGTAGATGCAAGTAGGCTGAGTGAATGTCCTGATTCATGAAGGAGGTCCTGTAGCTGGCAATGACCTGAAGAGGGTTCTTACCTACAGTCACTTACATCTGAAGTAATTCAAGAGACTCATGCTGTTTAACCAATTTAAAGGTGTATTTATCTTTAATGAATATTGACACACCACCTCCTTTAGTTCTCATGCCTTCAGTTTGTGGGCTGAACATGTGAAAGGAAATGTAACCTGGTATAGCTGGGGTGCTCTCTACAGCCTTAAACCAAGTCTCAGTGACTGCACAAATGTCAGCATCTTCCAAGGTGAGGACTGCTTCCAATGAGTGCAGTTTCTGGTTTAGGCTCCTAGGATTTAACAGCATAACTTTGAGGCTGTTTATAGAGGGTATTTTTATATCAGGAATTTTCTTGTTGTGACATTGCCTAAAAAAGGCACTATGGGGGTGGCAAGAGCCTTAGTCAGTAACAAAAATCCCACAGGTGACAGATGAAGCCCATCTCTGGCAAAGCATTGAGGTCTGTCGACCATGTCATTCCAGGCTGAAAGATACTGGATTCCCCAATTGCTGAAGTCAATCATTTTTTTGTTTGTATTGAGGTATAACCCTAGGTGAAGGTAAAATGCTGCTTAAGGCTAGGGTCATACCTGCTTGAGACACATAATCAGAGATCTCAGTCATGTCCCTCGTCATATAGTCCAGTGAGGCATGTCTCAGGTTGTTCACACCAACATGGACTATGATGGAGTCATAACAGTGCTTGTTGTTGAGAGACCTGAGTGAGCATGTGATGTGGCAGATCCTGGAACCTGACAGACAGCTGACCATGACTGTTTCCTCATCCAACCTGGTGCAACATTTCATTTACTTTTATCTTGTATGTTACAGTTAAAATCTACAGACAACACAATTACAGTTTCCACTTACTATCTCAAATGTTTTACATATTCAAATGACTGCACTCTTTTTGAAACATTGGTAGGCACATATATAATTGTAATTCATACTATTGTTCCCTTTTACATATCATCTAATATCATCAATCTCCCTACTTCTCCATCACCATATCTAAAATGCTGCATTCTTTATTTTAACTAGTATTAGGTTCATATATTAGTACTAGGCTAACTGCCCTTGAGAGCCATTTTAAGCCTAGCCAATTATCCCTTGTGAGAGTCAAACCCTGTACCTTGTGTTTGTAAGGCATACACCTTAACCATAAGGCCATCCTCCCAACAGTTCTTGTACATTGTTCATACATAAAGGTCTGCTTTACATCATTCTTCCATAACCCTTCAAAGTGCTCCTTTTGTACCTGATTCAAAAGTCTGATCTTGACCGCAGACACACACACACACACACACACACACACACACACACACACACACACACACACACACACACCAACGTCCAGCTTTTTGCACCAGTTCATTGTCACCATTCTTATTAAATGCTCATTTATACTGCTACCATTCAATGTTAATATATTTATGCTGTCGTTCCCTTTCTTTATATCCTATTATTGCTGCTTTAAGTTTTCTTCTTCAAGCCCTATCATTAGTTATATCCCATGCCCCTTCTTTGATCACTACAGCCTCTCACCCCTTCTCAAATTGACAACACAGATTATGTATTTTCTGACAGCAATCTTTCATCTTTAACTACATTAATCTGCATTTTTCATCAGTAGTAGTATAATCAGTTTCATTTTCCCATTGTAAACTATTTGCATCTATATCAAAACATAGATATTGTCTTTTTCATGTAACATTTCTGTCATTGTTTTTATGATCTTGTTTCTGTTCATTCTTGCTTACTTCCTTTATCACTGTTGGCACATAAATGTCTCTCCTTGTTGTATGTAGTACAATTTGGTTTACACTGTTTTATTGTATATCCAATCTCTCAACAATGCACACAATATCTTCTTGTATAGTCACTAATTAAATGTTCACATCATTGACAATAATAGCATGCCTTGAGCTCACACCAATACCACAGGGAGTTAATTAACCATTAAGAATCACCACTCTGCACAAGTGCACAATTTTCATTTTACTACTTTCCAGTGGTAGCCATACTTCTTATATCCTAGTCCATACTTTTCTTTCATCTATAGCTAGCTTTACCTCACAGAAGTCATAAAATTATTCTCTAAAGTATTTAAATCCTCCTGCTCAGTTATAACATTTCTAAACTGAGCAATTATGTTTTTCTAATGGGAAATTTTTGGTGTTATAATATAGTTGTACCAAAGACATTCTTCCTTTTCTATCAAATAAAGTTACAAAAATCTCTGCTAAAAAGAAAATGTCAACTGACATCCCTTTCTTACTAAAATAAGAACAATACCACATGCATATCAAGTCTCAACTAAAGTCATATGTATTCAGATCTTGGCATTGCCTACGTTCCACTCTCAGATGGTTATTATTCTACAACTCTTTCTACTGCCACTCTCCATTGTAACTGCCCTTCTCATCTTGGCATTAAATCTCTAAGTTTTGCTCTTTTCACAATGGGATTTAATTTATATCTTTCCCTGCTGCTACTTTATATTGCACTTATTCTTTTTAATTCCCTGCAACACTAACCCTTTTCTTCAACACTACCTATATCCCCCCAGTCCTCTATTGCTTCTCTGTTTCACCTCTCAGATTTTAATGTCACTTTCAATTTGCTAAGTTTGTATTAATTCTGCACTCACTGTTTTTCCTGTGTATAAAATCCAATTCACATTGAATACATTATAACATACTGCTAACATTTTGTATTATATGCTATTTTGTGTGTTTTATGCTGTGTGTGTTTCTACAAACTTTGTATCTGAAGCATTGTCATTTGGAGAGTTGTTATCTTATGTGCACTACTGGAGCTTTAGTCCCTTTCCAGGCTTCTACTGAAAAGCAGTCCAGCTCCCAGTCAGACATTCCTGGTTAACAAATGCAATAAATATACCTATAGGAGAGCTGGTAAGAACAGATAGAGGTGGTAACAGTTAACACAGTACCCCAGCGACAGGTAGAAAAGGGAAAAGTAGTTTAATGATAATGGTTATGATGATAACTAAAGACGTTATTATATGGATGTTTGTAATCAAAATTTCCTGCTAATTTGTATATGTATTTTGTATGGTCCTCCTTATGTGTTAAAAATCCTACTTTCTCATTCTTTTATGACCCTAACCCATTTCATCATAATTTATTTTCAGTTCTATTTATAGTCTTCTGTCTGTGTTATATGTGCAATCCTTACCTGTGTAGTTCTAGATTTATTTATTTAAGTTTGATGACCGGGGAAGTCCACTGTGCCATAAAGAGCCCATTTTCAGTGGAGGCCTGGAGAGAAAAGCTCCAAATATTGCAAGTTAGATATTACATGTTACATGTTACAAAAGAATAACAAAGATTTGTACAGAACAATTAAAACATTTACAGAAATATAACACATTAGTGAGTTAACATTTAAACAGAAGGTTACTAGCCCTTTTGGAGGTTAGGTAAACTAAACATTTGCAGAAAAAGACATTTTTGTCAAATAAGGTCTTTGCAAGTAAACATTAAACAAGTAGCTATAAGCCTATTGCAGGTTAGGTGGACCATTTTGCATGGAGAGAGTACAAGAAAATTGGATTATGGAAAGTATAGTACATTAGACAGCAAAGAGAAAATCAGTCCCTGGTAAGACGAGACTGTTTTAGGTTGAGATGAAGCAATATAATTGGTAAATGGTAATGATTTCCGTGCAGGGTAGAAAGAAATGGGGTGGAGAGGGGTTTATGCTGGAGCATAACATGGGCATTCCCATTTGGCTGATAGATGAGGGAATAGCTGAGATTTGAAATTGGTATGGTTTGGAAGGTTGCGAAGGTGGGGGGGGGGGGTTCCACTGCTTGGCTAAGGAGTAGCACAGTAGTAGGTGGCCAGGAGGTCATGCTGGTTTGTGGACCTGAAGGAGATTTTGGTTTGTGGATCTGAGTTGGCGGTGGGTATATAGGGTTTTAAGGATGTAGTGAGAGATGGGCCATTTGAGGGTTTAAAGATGAGCTTGTAGGCAATGGTGAGTTGTAGGTAACTGAGGTAGTTGGGGAGTTCAAGCCAGTTGAGGGTGAGGAAGGAGTGGCAGTGGTGGGATGAGTTTTTTGAATTGGTTGCAAATTTGCAGATCTTGTGATAGCAAGATTCAAGTTTGGATTGTAAGCTGAGGTGGAGATTTGTGAACAGAGGGGCACCATACATCAGGGAGGGGAGCAAAAAGGTGGATGCCAGGGTTTGATGGGTAGAGGGGCTTAGGAAGTGATTGTGTCTGTAGAGGAGACCTATCTTTTGGTGGTTTTTTTTATTGCAGAGTAGATGTGGGTATCACATTTTAGTTCATCATCAATGATGATGCCGAGAAGCTTGGTGGTGGGAATGATTTCAAAGGGGGGGGGGGCATTGTTCTGACTCTGTATGGTGAATGAGGTTTTGTCAATAATAGAGTTTTTGGTAGGGGGAAAAGATCATTAGTTTGGTTTTATTTGCATTTAGAGCTAAGTGGTTGGACTGCATCCAGGTGTTGGCTGTGGAGAAGGATAATGGGTTTCTGCAAGGAGCTCAGAAGGTGAAAAGGCTGAGCAGATGATAGTCAATTCATCTGTATATTGGATGACAGATGACTCTGGGATGGAGTGGTGAAAGTTGTTAATAAACAGGTTAAAAGTAGAGGGCCAAGAATGGAACCTTGAGGGACACCTGTGGGTGTAGGAAGGAAGGGGGAGGTTGACATTTTCCATTGGACAGTTTGTTGGCAGTTGAACAGGTACCTGGAAAACCAGGCTATGGTGGAGGGAGAGAGATGTAGGGTGGAAAGTTGGGATAGGAGTAGGGCGTGGGAGATGGTGTCAAAGGCTTTTGACAAATCTAGTAATAGCATAGATAAAAATTTGCCTGAGTGTCTTTCAATGTTAATGGTTTCCAGAAAGGAAAGAAGGGCAGTTATGGTGGAGTGGCCAGGGTGGAAGCCCTGTTGGGTAGGGGAGAGGAGATTGCTTTGGGTTAGGTGTCTCATTAGTTGTACTTGGATGTTTTTCTCTAGAATTTTAGAAAGAGGGGAAAGGATGACAATAGGCCTGAAGTTAGTGGTGTCAGTATTCTTGCCACCTTTGTGTAGGTGGATGATGTAGGCATGGCAGCAGATGGAAGGGATGTATGATTCTTGTATGGCTCTATTTATAAGAATAGAGATGGGATAGGTGATGCTGTCTGCAGATAGTTTGAGGAAGGTAGGTGGAAGATTGTCAGGTGCATGGTGCATTGTGACAGGGTTTGAGTTTGAGGAGGTGTCTTTTTATAGTTCTTGTGGGAATGGGAGTAAGTCAAAAGGGTATGGAGGGGGGTAGGTGATTGGGGTGGAGGTTCTGTTGGGAGGGGCTGGGGTTGGAGGACAGGGGTGGGAAGGAGGTGGATAGTTTGGCTATGCAATCTATGAAGAATGAGTTGAACTGGGAGTCTGTGTCAAAGTCAGAGAGGGCGGGATTAGGACAGAGGTTTTCTTTATTACCAGGGTACAGAATTGTTGAGATGGAGTCCCAGAATTTTTAGGGGTTTGTTGAGTGCAAGAACTGGAGTTTGGAGTAATGAGCTTTGTGATCTGTAGTTATTAGCTTTTTTGTGGAGTTTCGGAGATGCTTAAATTCTGCGAGCGAGTTTGGGTTTTTATGTTTTTGATGCTGTTTCCATTTTTTTCCTTTTGTTGCATGGCTAGTTTAGTTTCTTTTGATAACCATGGACAGGGATTGGTTTTGATGCATTTGGTTCTCGAGAGGGCTTTCTGGTTGAGGAGGGACAGGAATGAGTGGTTAAAGTAGGATACAGCATCATCTAGTGGGAGGGTTTTTAGAGGGGACCAGTCAATGCACTTTAGACATTCTGAGAAAGTTTGGGGATTAAAAGATGAGATGTTGCGTGTTTGAATGTAATGGTGTTGTTTTTATCGAAGAGATGGGAGCCAGTCAGCAAAGACAGTTAAGTGATTGCTGAGAGAATCTGGTATTATTCCAGTTTTGGTTATTGGATTTCAATGAGTTGTTAGGATCCAGTAAATGATGGTTGAATTAATTAGTTGGGAGAAATTGTATAGGTTGATAGTGTGGGAAGGGACTCCAGTTGATGTTGGTATCACCAAGGATATAGGTTTCATTATTTATGTGGGATTAGAACCAGGATAGGATGTTCTCAAGTGTTTTGATGTTAACACTTGGGGGGATATAGAGGGCAGTGATACATATGGATTTGTGGTTGTTTATATTTAATAAGCCTATTGCAATTTCAGCATTGGCAAAGGTTGGAATTTTATTGGTGTAGGGAGTTATGGTATGGGAGGAGGAGTAGATTATAGCTACTCCACCTCCTTTTTTTGTGGGCTCTGTCATTGCAAATGATTTGGTAACCTGGTGGTAGAATTTTGTGATCTTTTATGTAGGATTTTAGCCAGGTTTCAGAAATGGCAGTTATGTTGGGGTGGTTATGGGAGAGCCAGGCATGGAGGTTAGGGATTTTGTTTCTAAGGCTTTGGGCATTAAGTGTAGTGAGGCAAATGGGCTTAGGTTTTGTGGGTTGAGAAAAGGGATTAGAGACATTAATTTTAGAGCTGGGTCCGGGGTTAGGGTTGATGTCACTGGCAAGTGAGAGAGAGTATTGGTGGAAGAGTAGACTGTGGTAGTATGGTGGGGATGGGTAGTATGGGTTGAGTAAGACTAGTGATTTTTTGGTATGACATTTAGGAGATGAGTGTAGGGGGGATGGGGAGTGGAGTAGCTAAGGTTTTAATAGATATGTAGTGTTGGAGCTAAAGAGTTCATGTGAGATGGATGAGTAAGAGGGGGACTAATAATGATGGTATGAAGTAGTGGAGTGTGTAAGTGAGGTATGTTAAGGGTTGGGAACCTGTGTGAGATAGGTCAGACAGAAGAGAGATTAGTAGGTCTAATGGAGTAATTGTGAATGTTGATGAGTAGAGCATTGTAGGAGGGGTTGTAGAGAGTTTGGTTAATGTAAGGTTTAATAGGTGCGTGAAGTTTGGCTGAGGCGAATAGTGATCGGATTGGGGTGGGGTGGGGAAAAGTTTGGGTACGTATAAAAGTACATGTAGTGGGGGTGGGTGGAATTTGGGGGTAGGGTAGGGGAGCGAAGTGAGCCCGCAGGGCAAACTGGGTAGAGCCAAGATGGAGTGATTGTCCAGAAAAAAGAATCAGTGACTGAGACTCTGAAGCTGGGATAGAGCTACAGCCAGAGAGTAGATTTTCTGTTTTATATTTTCTTTTTATTATGTTAAAATTTACTCAGTAGGTATCAGGGAAACTTGAGAACAGGATAGGTAAGTAAAACATGAATGAGTTCTACAGTCAAAAGGAACAGGCAGAAATTAGGAGAAATACAAAAGTCAAAAGAAAAAGGGTAGAAATTAGGAGAATTTAGACTTAGGAGATACTCCACTAGACTTAAAATAAGTTTACATGCAGCCTAATTTAAACATTATGGTAGGGGAAGAGAGGAAAAACAGAAAGAATAACTTGGAAGTCATGGGAGGATACAGTGCAGCTGTCAGTACAGATGCAGAGCTCAACCAAAAGGCACTACAAATACCTGTTTGCTTAACAAAGCAAGAGCTAGTGCTACTGAAAGGATTACAAGACAAAATTCAATGGATTGGAGTTGAAAATAACCATTGTAAGCACCTGGATAGAGGTTGAGAGGCTGTGGAGGTGATCAACTAGTAGTCCAAAAGTTTTCTGAAATTTATAATTGTTTGGAGTGTCCATGCTCTCAAGTATGGGGGGGGGGGACAAATCAGACCCACTATGTAATCATGATGTACAGACACTAAAGAAAAATAGATAAGGAAGAAATAGTAAAGGAGTTAGACAACCTCAGTGAAACAAACCTAATATTAATGTCTTTCAGGTTGTATAGCAAACACAAAGCAGCAGAATTACTTAGCAATAGCATTCTAATAGATCACTTATGCCTCAGCTACAATCAGTAGACATAATTCCAGTTTGTACAAAAACAGTGAAAATATATAAATTAACTGCAAAATAAAAATAGAAACACTAACTGTAAAATCACATGCAGCCAAGTAACTTGGTTTATATATATATATATATATATATATATATATATATATATATATATATATATATTTATATATATATATATATATATATATATAGCCCTGGTCTTAACAGGAACAGCAAACAAAATCAATATAAGAACAGAATGCATGGGTTCAGTTTAAAAACCCATGTGCAGCTCCTGACACAGTGTTAGACCTCTCAGGTTGAACTGAAATTCCAGCAGAAAATTAACAATATCTATGACAAGGCTAATATTCACCTAGTAAAGCAGTAATAGTAGATGAAACCATAGCATAGAGTACACAGTAAACATAGAGTTCCAGCCACAAAATAGCAGCAGAAAATTAACAATATGTATGACAAGGATAGTATGCAGTTAAGTAAAGCAGTAGTAGTATGTGAAATAATTACATGCAGTACACAAAAACATAGTTCCAGACACTATGATAGTTTGATAAATGTTTAAACTGTCAAATATAGCAGTAAAAAAGGAAAAATAAGGGTTTACATTGCCAAATAAAAAACAAAAACAATTAAAAGAAGCAAAATTTGAGTGCTTACATGGGAGCTCACAACACCAGGGACTGCAGCTGCTTAGAGAAATTTAAAGATGGCTTCCTGGATTTAAAAAAAAACTTTTACAGGTTAGGGAGGGGGGGTCAATAACAGTCAGGTGTGAGGGGATGGCCAACTAATACAGTGTAATCAGACCTAGACCAGGGAATGCATTGTAAGCAATGAAAAAGTCTACAAAAGCAAAGACCTGGGAATAGGAGGATAGGTAAGTAAAATATGAGTGAGTCCTACAGTCAAATGGAACAGGCAGAAATTAGAAGAAATACAAAAGTCAAAAGAAGCATATAGAAATTAGGAGAATTTCGACTAGGGAGATACTCCACTAGATAGACTTAAAATAAGTTTACATGCAGCCTAATTTAAACACTATGATAGGGGAAGAGAGAAAAAAGGTAAGAATAACTTGGAAGTCATGGGGGGATACAGTGCAGCTGTGGGCTCTGTCATTGCAGAGTTCAACCAAAAAGCACTACAAAATACCTGTTTGCTTAACAAAGCAATAGCTAGTGCTACTGAAAGTATTACAAGACAAAATTCAGTGGTGTGTAGTTAAAAATAGTCATTGTAAACACCTGCATAGAAGCAGAGAGGTTGTGGAGGTGATCAACTAGTAGTCCAAAAGTTTTCTGAAGTTTATAATTGTTTGGAGTGTCCATGCTCTCAAGTACGGGATGGGGTGCACAAATCGGACCCATTATGTAGTCACAATGTACAGACACTGGATAGAACCAAAGAGGCTGTGGAGGTGATCAACTAGTAGTCCAAAAGTTTTCTGAAGTTATAAGTAGTCTGAAGAAGATATTCTTCAAATCTAGTAATCTTAAACAACCTTGCTGTAAGGGAAAGCAATGTATCCTACTTAAATCTTATCTTCTTTTTCTGCCAAATAAATTCTGTTGATTCTTTGCTAAAGTCCATAGCTTCTTTACTGGTTGATAAAATATGCCTGACCTGTATCTAATATTCAAAGGTCTAAAATCATTTTCACTGCTTGTATGTTACTATCTACTGTATATCCATAGTTAAGAGCTTCCAACGCCTCCATTTTTGTATTATCTTTTGTTTAGTCTCTTCCTACATACCCTTAGCTGCCAAAATATAATCCTTTTTAATCCATATACTTAAGTACTTCATTTTATCATGTCCCCAGTATGGTTATTGCTGAACCAACTCATGTGTAGGAACATAGTTAAGTACTGTAGCTTTCATTCTATAATCATTTATTTTAAAAACTAAAAAAAAAAAAAAAACTAAAAAAAAAAAAAAAATGAAAAACAAAACATGAAACTGTTTCAAAATGTTCCAAAACACCAACGTGCCCATTGTGGATTTATCAAGTACAAAATTTGTCTTGATTATCATACCAGTTATACCCTTGAATTTATGACCCCTTATTTTTTCCCAATGACTCTAAATATAAGAAACATAACAAAAGGGAAAGAAGACACCCCTGCCTGGTTCCTTTGTTCAAGCACAACTTGTCAGAGAGGAACTCTCTAGCCTTCATTCTTACCTCTGACCCTTCATATTTCTTCCTAGTTAACCCCATTAGTCTATCAGGAAATGGAAATGTTGCCTTGACCTATTAATCGCTGATAACTTTATCAAATGCCTTCTCTGCATCAAGTCCCATCAACAATGGCAGGGTCTTATTATACTCTGCTTGTCTCTGGATTGCCATTCCTCTGTTAATGTTGTCAAAGGTTTGCTTCCCTAGCACAAAACTACATTCATCAATATCTGTCAGTTTTGGCAATACATTAGCCATAATTGCTGTATAATCATGGCTTATAACTGAAATTGGTATATATGGAGTTGGGTTTAAAGGGCCATTGCCGTCTTTGGGTAGTACAGCTATCACAGCTTTCTTGCAAGATGCTGATACTGTCCCTCCTTTAAAATATTGTTAAACAAAATCTTGCAGATCTTTATCATTGTCTTTTCTCCTAACCTCCAGACTTCCAGAATAATACAATCTGTTCCTGGAGACTTCCTTTCTGATTGACTATACATCACCATTTTATCTTATCACCTCCCATCTTAGCTATTAGTTCTTGAGCTTCTTCTTTTTCCTCTGAATTTGGCATAGTTAAGACTTCTATAATTATTTGCATTTCTGCCTTCTCTTTGTTTCCCCATTCCCTTGTGATAAACAGATTTTCAGATAAATTTCAAAATATCTCTAATACCTCTGTAGGGTCTCTGGTTATTTTTCCTAGTCATAGGCTCCCTAAATCTGGCATCTCTTTATTTTTTCTATTGCCTGTTAATGTGTTAATAGTTTTTGTACACTAGTATTGCAATCAGAAATACTTGTTTAACAGCAAATGTTCTAAACCTTTTTGAACTTATGCATATTATCTAAATACTACATTATTTTTCCTTTAGCACTTAACAATTGTTGTTGTTCTTCTAGTTCTATAAGATTCCCCTTTGTCTGCACAAGTTTTCCTTTGATAATCTAAATAGTTCCTATCATTTCTTTCCCATTCCCATTCTCTCTCATTTCAGCCATATTTGTAAATTCCAACTTAATTTTATTCCTCTCCTCAGCTATCTCTTCTAAAGAAATGTGCTTGTTCCCTAACAACTCTTGAATTGCTTCCACTACTCATCCCTTAAGTTCCTCTCTTTGTAATCAATAAGTAAGAAAGAACAGGTGCTTTACTTTGATACGATTACCATGCATCTTTATTTCAGTACTTATTGGATATGTTTCAAAGCTGTCTATTAAAACCCATGCTCCTTTGAAATATATTTTTTATCAAATTTAACCAGTTAGCGATCCTTGGGGAATAATATGTAAATTATATTAGGGGTTCTTATTAGTAATTTCACATCTTCCATTGGAAATATTTTCATATATTTCTTCTGAAATCTACACTATTTGTTATATTCCCCTTCAAGGTCATCCTAATACAACTCCACTGTTGCATGCCAAGTTCCAATCCCTACTCCCAAATAATATTCTCTTCTGGAAGCTAATTGACTTTCTCATAATTTTGTTAAACTCAGTAGTAATTTTAGATGGAATATAAACACATGCCAGTGCAATCTTCCTTCACTGCCAGTAACTACTTACATTCACAAGTCTACTATCACTGTTTCCCCATCTTCTATCACTATTTGAGCACCTCTCATAGTTAATATTATTACTTTCATTTTCCTTTGTGGGCAGCAGCAGTGGTGCAGTGGTTGCATTGCCACCTCACAGCAAGAGGTTCTCCTGTTTGATCCTTGGCTGGGGTGCCTTCTGTGCAGAGTCTGCATGTCCTCCCTCTGGTTGCGTGGGTTTCCTCCGGTTTCCTCCCACATCCCAAAGACATGCTATAGGTGGATTTGATACTCTAAATTGGACCTAGGCATGAGTGTGTGCATGTGTGTACCTTCTGTGGAATGTTGGGCGCCGGGCTGGCAACTCAACACAATAAAACTCCACTGCCAATCATGAGCAGACAGATGATCCACTGTGGTGACCCCTAACCAAGAAAAAGCTGAAAGGAGAAGAAGACTTTCATTTTCTTTGTCCCTGATACTCTGACAAATACTTATTTTGAAATTCTTTCTTTGCCAAATTCACATGCTCATTTCTAGTGAGGTACGTCTCTTCTGACATTGCTATTTATACCTTTTCCTATACTTCCTAATATAATTCGTTACTTTTTGTTCTTGTCCATACCTGCAATTCCATTCACATTCCATGGTATGATTACTGAGACAGCCATTTTACTTGCTTTCATATATGCTATATGGCAGGTTTTCTTTTCAAATTTATGCTTCCAACTTGCATCATGCATGCACATGGCTGATCTAATGAAATTGCAGCTTCTTATTTCTATCTGTACCCAATTCACATTTTCCATGACTTTTCATTTCAGTAAAAGCACTCAAGAAACCACAAAATGTGTATACATTTTAATTTAACTCACAGGAAACACACAGAACTATACATACTTTCCTAAAGGGGAAGTTACCCCTCCATATATGTGTAGATGCCCAATTAGACAGCTATACCCACAGGCTTTATACATTCAAAATTTAGGTTTAATCATGCTGGAAATGCATATTTCAGTCTGTATTCCTTCTTGTACATACACCATTCATCCTTGTTCCATCTCAACTTCCCTCCGAGACATGAAAAACAACTTACATACTATTAGAAAAAATTGATTTTAGTCTTAAGAAAGAGTGCACGGGATAGCACTAAATGAATAGACTTTGCATTGTATGATTTATACTGAAGTGATCTGTGTTACTAGGACTCCATCTGCTTGTATTCCTTTCAGTGTAACAACCTTAATTTATTTTCACTGATTTGGCTTGTACTTCTTCTTTGAGGACTAAGTTTAAGGTTTCCCATACAGCTGATTCAAAGTTCACAGGTTAGTGATTTCCTGATTAATTGTCTCCACTCACAGAACTGCAGAGTTCTGCTGCTAGACAAAAAAAAAATACCAGCTAATGGCTTTGCAACTGTATGGCATAGCTCATTTGAAATACCTGAATGCCATTATTTTACATGGTTTTATTGTACACTTCCAGCTGTATGCATAACACCAGTGGAAATATCATAATTTAATACACAAATGATCAATTCAACTCCATCTCTGCCCCTTTGAGGCCCAAGATCATAACATTATTTTGTTTATATCTAGCCCTTATCTTGCTACAGTATAAACCCCAGATATATTGCAATTAAAAAAGTACTTTCCTACATTTACATCAGTGGCATTAATTGACTCCACCAGCTCACATTACAAGCACCTCTGAAGACTGTACAGAACTACTTTACAGTGTAATATGCCCATGACTTTAAGAAATTTATTATGCAAACATTACCAGGAAAAGAAGAAATAAATTGTTTACTTACAGCTACATCTCCATTTCCTTCATTATTCTTCTAAACATTTATGACAAAGTAGCAATTATACTCCAGAGTAGTCCTCCCACCTGTTTAACACAGACCACAACATTTCAATCTTTTTCTCTTTATACTATTTGTAGAAGGGCAGCTCTCATGTCCAAACTGCATGTTATAAAAATGATGCTTAGCAGTTCATCTGTTTATTTCCTAGTTTGATATTTTCTGGCATTCTTCTTCATTATAACGGCTACCCAATGTGTAGAAAATAAAAATCTTTAATTCACTAAGAACTTCCACCTCCTTACTAAGCTGAGACTTCATCAGAGTTAAAAACAACAGTTTTCAATGGATTTTAAAACTTTATATCAACCAAGCAAAGCAATTTCAATCACGTCAGCTGTACCCGTTGTCCCTTAACTACACTTTTTTTTCCTGAAGGTAAGAGTGACAGCTGTCAAAATGCAGATAGGAATTGGAAAACATTTGCTTATGATAAATGGTGTAGGTGAACCCCTGGTTTGTCAAATCATTGTCTATTGTTAAATCTACAAAGTTAATCTTAATAAAATCAAAGTGGAAGGTAAATCTTAAAAAGTTCATAGTACCATTCAAAAATTCAACAAATTAAAAAATAACAACTCCTTTTCACAAAATGAGTATATTTTCCAAAAATCTAAAATAAGTATACAATAGATCAAAATAGTTTGAAGTGAGTATATAATGCTTCTCCCAAAAGAGCAACCACTCTAATAGCACTGCATTAATGACACTGCATTATCTACTATTTTAAAACACAGGGCAGTTGATGTTTGATTGCATACCTAGACAGGGCTTTATTTAACAGCCTCTTTACATATACACATTTATATATGTATATATTTATTTACATTATTATGCATACCTTTATAATTTTTTGGTTTAATTTTTGGTGGTAGCATAGTGAAAATGTTGGATTTCACACACACACACACACACACACACACACATATATATATATATATATATATATATATATATATATATATATATATATATTAGTTCTGTTCCTTTGGATGGTTTGAAAGCAGTCAATGGGGAAGTGACTGTGACTGGCTGATGTAAAGTTTTAAAATCCTGTGCAAACTGCTATGTTTTTGACTTTGATGAAATCCACTTGGTGATGAAAGGGCTTAGTAGATTTTTTTTTTGTTTTGTTTAGTTTTTTTTTGTTTTGTTTTTTACACATCAGGTAGCCTTGACTTCACTTTTATTTTTATAGTTAGCCATCTGTTAGTTTCATTTAGTGAGTTCTTCATTATATTGACCACTGAACAGTGGTCTGTTGTTTAAGTCCGATGCACTCCTGTTTTTTTTTTCCTAAGTCAGGTCCTGAGCTCTTCTCTGTTTCTCAATAATTTTCTTTGGAACAGTTGAAAAGGTCTTACTGGCAATTTCTGTCTATGGGCTGTGCCATTGTTATAGGAATGTAAAGCAGAAGCACCTTCAACTTGTTGGCTCTCTTTTTGCTGGGTAAACGTTTTTATTTCCTCCATCACTTGTTCTATATACAAAATGTCTGCTCCTGCAGAAAAAAATATTCTGAAGACAGCTCGATATAGCAACTTGAATCACTGATTGCATGGATAAACTTGCTTCTCTTCCTCCTAATCTACAATAAATCTTTTTTCCACGAACACACTGGGTCCCCAAATAATAATAGTTTACCTTTCTTCCAGAATGTTATCAGGACCAGCTCATTTTACTGATATAACTGCATCATTACTACAATAGGATTTGGTTTCTTCCTTGTGGCCAACTTTGGAGCATATACACTGTGTGCCCTTTCAATTAACAACATCTGCTGTGGAATACCAGTCCAGTGGGTTATTTGTACTTTCCTAAAATGAATGCAATCTGTTCCTACCAGTCTTACCAGTACAGCAGAAAATCTCAGGTTATTTCTACATGCTCTATATTCTAGCTGTAATATTTTTTGAAAGTTCTTCTTGCAAAGCCTCATATTCAGTGAGTCTTTTTTTCATCTCAACCGCTGATTTCTTAAGTTTTATCATTTCATCCGAACAGTTAATTAAAGCTACTTCTATTCTTTCAAGCCTATTGCCATTTGACTATATGAATCTTTTGATTGTCTCACTTACCTGAAATACTTCTGAATGCAGTTGATTTGCTTTTCCTGTAAATTACAAGAGACCACCTCCTGTAATAAGGCTGAAATATAAACTGCTCTTTTTTTAACAACTGCAAGGATGTTCCCCACCAGAGTTTTTTATTTTTATTTTCAGTTTGAGGTTCTCTTACTTTCTCCATATTTCTTCTTTGTTAACATCCAGGTAGTATAATAACTAGCCAGTAGCTGAATTTTACTCAAATAAATGGCTTTTGGTGTTTTTCCAAAAACTGTTTTCATGTTGGGAAGAGTTCTAATCAACTTTTTGATCCATGTGCAGCCATCTTGGAAGTGCTTCCTTCTACTGATTTTTGAATTCAGCCAGTCATTTCTGTTTAAGTCATGTTAGCCCCTGTCGTATCAATCAATTTCCTAAATAATTACTGTGAAACCATTTAAAAATAAAATAAAATGCTTAGAAAAAATCCACCATATGAATGTTTTGCAGTACAACACATATGGTTATGATGGCGATGCTCTGACTGTACTCACTAGAAATTGAAAAAAAAAAAGAAAAAAGCTATTGAAAAGAATAAATGAATTAGTGAAAGAAAACATTTGACTGAAGAAGAATTTTACTATGTGGGATGAAAGTGTACTTGAATTAGAATAACAGAAAGGTGATGGTAGTTTGCTTGCAAATCAGTGATCTGAAAATCAACTTTATACCATCAAATATCTTTAGTTCTCCCTTTCTCCTTCACTCTGGCCTTCTCATGTTGATGAATAATTAAATTGCTCTCACATCTAAGCAGATAAGTCTTCCTGTTGTAAATATAATTTAATGTAATCAGTCTTCCTTAATCCTCAAAACATTAAGCAATATCTAGGAGCCACAATATGTTTCTTCTCCCAGTAGAACACCTACTTTTCAACCTGAAGCTGTCAGTGCAGAAGAGTACATGTACAATCTGTTCATGAGCTCTTTCCTGTAGTCTTATATTTGGTTCCTTCAGTCTTCATTTGCCGGCGGTATGAGTTTAACCAGACAATGCTCTGTAGAAACTGTGATAGTCTCCTCAACGCTCTCCTTGTCCACATGTCTATTAACTACCCATATCCAGTTAATGAGCCCAAATAAGGACAAAACACATTTACAGCTAGTAGAGTCAGTCTTCATTATTAAACACCCATGAAATAGTTTGCTTTCATGACACAACATGCTGAAAAATTACAAGTTTTCAGGGGGAAATATACATGTAATATATGATACTTTTATAAAGGGATGTTTGTAAATATCTTTGCAGAGATTGTTCTCTGCTTGGGTTTTAAATGTATCTGCTTTCAGACTGTTTACTTTCAATTCTTCCTTATTTGGAAGTCACACATAAGATTAATACATATATGCTTCTTATTAATGGTAAGTATTTCAGAACATAACAAGATTCTTCTACTTTTATCCTGCTGATCAGGTAAAAACTGTAACATTTACATACCTAGGAAATAATGAACCAGATGCCAACTACATACACATAACATTATCTGCATACATTTTAGACTTCATGGTGGTGCTGCTGTAGCGTTGTCGCCTCACAATAAGACGTTGTCCTGTTCGATTCTCAGCTAAAGCGTCTTCTGTGTGGAGACATGCATGAATGGGCGTACCTTCGTTGAAGGTTGTACGTCAGGGCTAGCAACTCAGTACATAAAAATCAACTGCGAATCATTAGCGGACCGGAGTTCCGCAGTGGCGACCCCTAACCGGGAAAAGCTGAAAGATACAACAACAATGATGTATGGTGTGGATAGCAATCTATTATTATATACATACCGAGCTACTACAAATTGCAGAGGTGCCATATAATTTAGACTTGTCCACATATGTTACATTCCTCTTTTTTTAAAAGTCAGACATTTGCACATTACTCTGAGATAGAGCTATGCATATAAATATCAGAACTTTGATTATAGGATATCACTATACTTTTCAACACTGTATTTCAGGGTACTCTCTCTTTATAAAATGCATTACCAATGCTAATGCTACAGCTATGTTATTTGTTTCAAATTACATTGATATTCAAATTGTCAGCGCTTTCAGTTTCATTCTATCTTTAAAGCCAATGTACTCTATTAGTACAGCAGCAGGACCATTAGCAAATGCAATTCAGTACTTATTTTCATGTATTGATACTGTCCGAGTATCTTTCTAGCTTTCTTAACAAGCCTCCATATTCAAAGTATTTAGGGGAAAGTTTCAGGTCTGCACTTGTGATGCTGATATACCCCACTCTTCAGACACTTCTGTAGGTTGCTTTAGACTCAGATGAACAGTGTCTATGTATCCAGTGCTACTTTGGGATATGTCTCTGAGATCACCTTATTGAACAACTTTCTTAGCCCGGCTCAATCTTCCTTTTTCCTGTAGGCATCTTAGATATTGTGGTTGTATTCGACACATTCTCTGTGGGAGAACAAGTAAAGTGATATATTTTCATTAAATGTCCTGTTTGCGTTTATAATTATACAAGTCTTTTCTTTTTCCTCCACAGTTAACTGTTGTATTGTTGTTAAGTTTCCAGAGAACCGACCAAAAAAGCACAAAAGTCCACAAATTGTAGGAAAACAAAGTCAGCACTCCTGGAACTACACACTTCAGCAACTCAAGTAAATCCTTGTAGTAAATGGCTGCAAAACACTTTAGGAGCGGTAAAAGTACAACATTTCTGTTAGACTCTAAAATGCATTTCAGGTTCATCACTCTCTTAAAATAATATTTGGTTTAGTTCCAACACATTCTCTGATATCCCTATCATTAAGCAATATAGCCCAATTTTTGAATAAAATATCCAACACATCCTTATTGTTACTGTGAAAAGTAGTAATAAAAGCATATTTAAAATTTGAATTCTGTTCAACATTGGATTGAGTCAAGTCAGGGCAGGTATCACCTCATGGTGACCTAACAAGGGTTTAAAAAAAACTCTTTCTCTTTTGTTGACCACCTCAATCATGACTTCATTAAGGAGTCCTAATGGGTAACCCTCTTGCAAAACATAGCTTTCAGATGGTCGCACTCATCTAATAAGTTATCAAACAAACTAAACATCCGGGCTGCCCTTAAAAACTGGCCCTTTACTACCCCTCTTTTTTGTTTAAATGGGTGTGCACTATCAAAATGTAAAAAGCTGTTTGAATAGATTGCATCCTATGAATTTGTGCTACAAAAGATTTCAACTGACACTCTTTCTTCAGTAAGACATCCAGATATGTTATTTGTTCACTGTTAACCTCATGTGTGAACTTTAAAAAATTGATTGTGCCATTGATATATTCTAAAAATAGGGAGATCTCTTCTCTCGGACCATTCCTACAAATGAAGACATTGTCCAGGAACCGTGTATACAATGTACAGAACTTAAACCATGGGGTATTCATTAAAAATCTCCTTTCCCATTCCAACATAATTATGTTGGCATACAAACCACTGCACGTTGACCCCATTGTCACACCTTCAATTTGTAAAAACAGTTCATTATTGAATAGAATGAAATTATTTGTGAGTACTAGTTCTAATAAAGTCTCATAGGTGTTAACCAGTGGCTGGGAGAGACCCTTACCCACCAAAAATTCACAAAACTATTCCATGCCTATGTTATGCGGTATTACCGTATATAAATCTTGACATCGATTGTGGTGAAACTGACTGTTTCATCAAATTTTAACACATTAATCATTTTCAAAAAGTCCCCTGAGTCCTTACATAGTAAAGGTTCATGTTGCACAAAGTCCTTTAATCTGATGTCCAAGAATTTGGCTATAGGGTGGGTAATGGAGCCCCTTGCATCAACTATGGGTCACATAGGTGGTTGGTCTAAATCTTTATGCATCTTGGGTAACCCAAAAATGACAGGGATCCTAGGCTGTGCTATGATTAAAAGATTTAATTCATCCAGAGAGAGACTACCTTCAATGAATAAATCCTGTAAAACACTTCTCACTTTCTTATATGCACCATGTAGTTCATTAAACGAAGATTGCATGCAAGTTTTACCTGCTAGCAAACACCCCATTTTATTGTTGTAGTCCACCATGTTCATCATGACAATCCCAACCCCCTTGTTCGGTTTCATTACCAGGAAGTCCTTATTATCAGACAGTTGTCTTAACTTATTCATTTCATCCTGTTTCAAATTCCATTTTTGATTTTTTTGCCATTTTAACATTTCTCATATCTAGTTCACAATTTTTTTCAAAAAGCTGTAGTGAGGGATGAATGGGGAGGTTTAAAGGTACTGGATAACCTAATGGGATCCACAATTGACCTACAATCCTTAAATAAAACATTCAGATTCAATTTTCTAGTATACAACTTCAAATCCAATAATGCTGTTTCAATATTGGTACTTTTATCAGGAACAAAAGTCAAACCTCTAGCAAAAATATCAGTCTGTACTGTCAATAGGTACACTAGAATAATTGAAAACTTTGAAGTCACCATCATGATTTAAAGAAATGGACAAACCAGGGGGAGCCATATCAACATCATCAGACACAGCTAGTACCTCATGTAGGCACCCCTCCTGTTGCCCCTCTGGTTGAAAGCATACCCCCGGGCCCTGTTGGCATAATGGGGGACCTGTGGGTTGTTCTCTCTGTAATTCCGCTCCCTCAGTTCTTCCAACCATCTCAGTGTTGGAAATTCTTCCTCCCCTAAACAGTCTCAGTGGGGACCATATCCTTTCTAGGTTGTGCATGGTCACCCCAACCTTGGGATTTCAGGGGTTCAGGGTATGCAACATTTCATTCATATTCAGATTTGTCACGCTCAGTTTTATTTAATTTCCTGTTTTTAATGGTGTTTACCTGTTGCTCATTGCTTTTAAAAATATGCACATATTCAAAGTTATTAGCAGAGTGTGCAGTATTAGAAGTCAATAGTATATCAGGTTCTGTAGCTTCCGATGTTAAACTTTGTATAGTTTTGTCATTATGCCTTATAACCAGTTCCATGTATTCAAACCCATGCTGGTCAAATAAATGCAACAATTCTTTATGGGATGCAGAGTTACTAATCAAGCCTGTAGGAAACCGCCACAGGTGGAGACCCTTAGGCAAAATCTTTAGTTTAAGGCATTCTTTTAAGTATAAGAGAGTTTGTTTCCAGAGAGTCATGGACTGCATCCCCTAGAAGGTGCAGAGTTGTGATTTCTATAAGACAAACCTTTACTAGTAAGTTTATCAGAGCAAAAACAACTAAAACAAGCAGCTCTGCAAGGTCTTAATGACCAAAATAATTAACTCTTTTATTTATTTTATCATTTCATTCATGCTGTGTTCATAATAGTACATGTAAAATTTAATGCTTTTCTGCCTGACTTGTGCTTGTTTTTTTTATATCACTAGAACCACAGATAGCATCCAATACACCTCTGCAGCTTCAGATTCCCTCCTGATCCCCTCTATAACTAAAGAGCTACAACCTGCTCTACCTAGCAGCCTGCACTTCCTACATTTTTCTTTCTAGCTATTGCATTAACAAATGTCTGTCTTTTCTGTATAGGCACTTCTGTGCTATTTATTTGTTTTGTTTTTTTTTTCTTTTACTCTTCTCTTCCATGTCCTAAAGATGACTTACTAATACTTAATGAACAAACACCTTAGACTTTGAGTAAAATCTAAGCTCTTACCTACATTTGGAAAACAGGCCCAAGGTGGTACAGTGACCTACCAGATCACAGATTGTTTCTAGATAGCGGAATTGCATCCACTTAATGCCCCCTCCCCCAATATATTTATGAAGTGGGCAATACCCATTCCGTTCACCCTTAATATGACTTGAGCTCACTTCAGTCCCCTACCACCAATCCGTCTCACACCACCCTTCACAAGTTACTCCCACAATTACCTCACAACCAATCAAAACAGTATTAATTAGCCTCCACAAATTATACTTTTCCCTTTACACCATTACTATTCTGTCATTGCTAACAGCCAGTACCCTCACTACCAAATCACTTTTCCCTTCACACCTAATAGGAAACTCCACTTCACAATATTATCTCCTTAGTCCCATGTCTTACCAAATCCATCCACGCTTCTCTCAAGAACTACATTTCTTGAACCACTCAAAACTCTGGTTCTCTTGACTCACACACCTTTATGTCTAATATAAAACCCTTCCTAAATTCCATCATTATACTTCCTGTTATATCATTGCATCTGAAATCCTCATACATAACTGGTCTGTACTCCAACTTCTTTCTCGTCACCACAATCTAGCCCTAACTTCTTAGAAAGCACTCTCTTCTTTTATACTCCACCCCCTTACTGATACAGTTATTGCATTTCCACAAAAACTACATCTACTGTCTGATCTCCTTCCACTCTGTCCTCATTACTACAAACTACCTTGCTGGTCAGTAGCATCATCTTGTCTGTGTCACTCCTGTCTCTTTCTCCCCTGACCACATACCACTCCTTCTTACCAAAACAAGCATTCCCCACTCTAGCATACATAATTCCTGCACTAAGGACCTCTACTCCCAAAAAATACATTTTTCATACCGTATACCTCACCTCTTTCCAAACTCATATCCTCCTACACAAAATCTCTTACAAACTACATAACCCCTAACTATTAAACTTTGGTTTTAAACATGAATGCAGTCCCAAATATTCCATCCCTTACCCAACCTCTACCAAACCTTTAACACCCTTGGGTGTTATCCACCAAACACAGTGCCATTACTCATAACTCCATTTTTTTCTGCAATCACCCCAGCACCAGATTAATAACTTTTATTCAAACAAACATCTTATCCCTGGACTTTCGTCATATAAAGTGTTAGGGCATATGCAGTAAAATGAATGAGATACATACTTGAATTAAATAGTACAGCCCCAATATTTTATTTTAATCCAAAATCTGGCTAAAGCCAAACATTATGAATGATGAAATACTTCTCCCAGGCTGCAGCATCTTGCAACTAGAGAGATCACACACAAAATAGCCGGGGGCATAGCAGTTCTATACAACTCATTGGTACTCCTGCTATAGCCAGTTTGCCCACCCTCCTTCAGCAGTGGTGAAATTCTTCTTTCCCTATTAAAAATAAATGCTCACAAAAATATCTGTATTGTCAGTGTTACCATTCCCCCAGGTGACAACTCAACTTTAGAATACCTTCCATCGTATCTATCTGCCAATATCAACCAAGAAACCATCATTCTATGTAATGTATGTATTGACTGGCAATCCACTCCTAACTCTACTTCTGTCATAAATCAATACAACTTCAAGCAAGTCTGCACCTCTTTAGCTAGATACTGCAAATGCTCAAACACTCTAATAATCTTGTATTCTAGACTGGTTCCTCACATCTGACTTAAGTAAAATTACTTCCTTTGGTACCTTCCCAAGCTCTTTGAGTTGATCAGTCCCTAATCTTTCTTAAAAGATCGCCAACTTAACCTCAAAAAGAACACTGCTTTGACATATTCCATGGCTTAATAATGCTTCATAGAAGCAGTGGAAGATTTCAAATGGCATCTACTTAAAACTCTTCCACTGGATGAAGCAGTTGTATATTTTAATGACATCTTTCTCACTATATTAAACAAGTTAGCCCTAGCAAGGCACAAAACAGTGAAACCCAACCCTACCCTTTCGCTCAGAAAAACAACTTACAAGAGCCAGAGATAAAGGCTGGAAATCTTGTCTTCATAATAATGCAGAAGCAGTATTCCAAATGTCACAGAAATATGCACCAAAAATCAATCAGATCTGATAAAAAAAATCAATACACCTTAATGCAAGACACCCACACTAAGTACCTTAAACAATTCTGTTCCTTCATTAACAAATTGCTATATCCAGACTGTCAACCTCATCCAACCCCCTACTGCCACTGACCACACTGAAGCTTTTATTAATAATCTCTACTCTCAGTTCATATATTCAGTCACCTTCCTCATATACCACCATCCATCAACTCCCCATCTTCATCCCCACAAACTATCCTTTAAAATCGATGTCTTCCACATCAACCTAATTCCCATCAAAAAGTACTTCATGAGCTAAATCTCACTACACTCACTGCTCACAATCTTCCCTTAGAATACATTATCATCTCTGCTGAACCTTTAACATACTGTGTCTTATAAACCGATCCATCCAAGATGAATTCTGTAATTGTCACCTTATAGCCATTCTTTCTCTACTATCAAAAATCCTTCAAAGTGTATACAGTCCCAACTTATCAAATACTTAATAGATAACTTCCTGTCTTATGCCCAGCAGGGCTTTAGCCCACACGACAGTACTACCACAGCTTTCTTTAATTTCATCCATCATTTCAACCTTCTAAGGGACTCTGGAAAATTTTTTTTCTCTCTATTACTTGACTTTTCTAAGGCATTTGACACTGTATCCCATCAGATTCTGCTACATAGATTATCCTAACTAGGCCTTGAAACCCCATTCATCTCCTGGTTCCATAGCTACCTTTCTAACAGCATATAGGCATTAATCACTATTTTTGCCCACATCAGTTGGAGTGCCACAAGGTCATTAATGGTCCTCATACTTTATCATTTTTATTAATGGCCTACTCTGCTACTAAAGATGCAAAGACCCTCCCATAACTTCAGAAAACAAAGCAAAAAACAAAAAGCTTTTTCTTCTATAGAAACCTGGCTAAAAAATTTTCACATCCTGCTGAATGCTAAGAAAACCAAGTTATTGATTTTCACACCAAAATTTGAATCTTATACAAAAAAATAACTTCTCCATCACCTCATCAAACAACATTCCCATCAAACTTGTGTCCCATGCAAAGCTTCTTGGTGTCATTATACATAATTACCTAAGGCTGATATTCAAGTACAACAATCTATGTAGAAAACACAGAAAAAGTAACCAAATTTGGGTCTATGTTCGGCTACTGAATTAAAAAAAAGAGAACCGTGAAACACCAAATGGAAAGAGCAAACGGGACAATCAGTGAATAAAAGCAGCATTGAAAAAAGCTACATTGAGTGGCCACAGTTGGCTAACAACCAGGAAGTAATGAGATATGTAAGATAAGCGAAGGGAAACCTTTTAAATTTTCCCTTTTCCCCACTGTAGTGTGATCTCAGAGTTGGTATATATAGTTAGGGGGTGATGGGGCACAACCCCCCAAATTGCAGGGGTGTGCGGGGCACAGCCCCCCACCTTGGTTGGTTGTGTGTGATGTTGGCTGACTATGACCATTCATTGTCATTTTTTGATGATTTTGTAATTTGCTGATTGCCCCGTTTGCCGTATATCTTTCTGTATTTTGCAGCTCACTTTTATAAATTTGGTAGCCAAACACAGACCCGCTAAATTTGCCACTAACCAATCTGCAAAATCCCACCACTGCCCAGCCTTAAAACAATTAGGCTATCAAGAACTTCCTCACTATTTTTCTACCAGTCAGCTAGCAGCTGTTCACAATATAATTTACAAGTCACAAAACTGTGCTGCACTGCAAGCCTTAGTGGAACCTTACAACCCTACATGATCACTTTGCTCCATTGGGTAAGTTCCTGTTAACCATGAGTAAAATCCAGAGCTCTGATGATCTGTCTCTGTACTCAAATGATGTCTTCACAATCTTTATTTCTATTTCTACCAACATCAGACAACAAACCAATCCCTCCAAATTCAAAAACTTGCTAAAACAACTCAGTTCTTCTACCATCCCAGGTTAGACTACCTTGGCTCTTACACCCTTACATTACCTCTGTATACCTCAACAAAGCAAAATTCTAACATAAATCTCCTGTCTTCTATGCATATGCCCTTACTGCTACTTCTTCTGTCTCCCCTCACTCCAAAAAATGTTTCCCTCCAGCAAAATTCTGACTTATTCTCATTACCTTCTACATCTTCCTTAACTTCACTAGAACTTTCTTTATCTCTGTATCAGCTGACATGCTACTCACTTATTCCTCACCCCCCCCTGCTTTCTTCCTTCTCTTCTCTCCCATTCTTCCTCTCTCATATTTCTCCTACCCATAAATGCAGAATTGTAAATAACTTCTTAAACCTCAACATGTATGCCAGTGAGTCATATACTAATATGTAATGACACTATATTTTACTGATTGTAGAGTTTCTCTAGCATAGCTGCCTTTTGGTTAGTGGATACCCATATTATAACTTAACCTTTACAGTTTTCTTTGTTGTATAAAACTGCCTATCTTGTAACTGGAGGTTTTCTCTCTGGGCCACTGCTGAAAAGGGGCTACACCAGACCAGTTGGACCACCCTAGTCAACTAAAGCAGTAAATAAATAAACAACAACTGTCTGTAGTTTAATCTCAGTGACTTTCCATCTTCAGTATGCACAATAAAAGATCATGGTTGACAACACTCACAACCACTCCTTTTTGCTGTTTTTTCCTGTGGAGCTCTGCTGCACACTCACTCACTCTATTTGCTCTCTTAAAGAAAATGGCTCCATGCTCTTTCATCATATTATTTATGTCTAAAATGGTAATTCCTTCAATATATCTTTTACTGAAATAAAGTTTTTAGACTGACTTAAGGAAGCAAATGTATAGATTTTTCCATTCTCCAGTCTATGAGACATTAATAAAAGAGATGGCAAAAGACATATACCTTTTAAGGGAGTATTTTTATATTTCAGTAAAGTTGAATGTACATTTAAGTATCACTTACTGTTTGTCCTTCGAATTTTCCTCATGAAATAGTTACTATATTTGACCATAGTACAATTAACATTTCAAACATCAGCTCACATGCCTCTTGGTTTATGGCTGTGATGTATATTGTATACAGAATAGTCATCTTGTATACTTTGCATTCCCATGGTAAACCATTACCTATCATATATCTTTTCTTTACACTTCAAAATTCCTAAATTTGACTTGTATAGTATTGCTGTTGTTTTCCTTTAGATGATTAGGCACTATTATTTTATCTAGGTTTGAATACCAGACCTTATATCTTTTTGATTTCTTCATAACTAAGCATGCGTTTGTTTGTTTTTTACAATAGACTTTTATTTCTTGCCAATTTTTCAGTGTAATATTATGATGCGTTTTTATCTTCAGTTCATTTAGAAGAGTGCTATAACTCTTTAATCTTCTTGTCTGCCATGGAAAACTATGGAATCATCTAGTTCCACTTCTTTCACAAGCTGGCCATCTTGCTAATCTGGTGGATGCAAAATACTCTGCAAATCTGATACACACCTTTATTTATTTATTTTTATTTATTTTACATTTCTTGACAGGGATAGTCCAACTGGATACATGTCCATTTTCAGTGGAGGCCCAGGGAGAAAAGCTCCACACAGAAATGTGATATAAAACAACAGACGGACAGTTATACAATGCATAAAACACACTGTTTATACAATTTTTTTAATCAGAAATGAGCACTATGCAAATGTGGGACACAAGATAGAAGCTAGAAATATGAAATTCTACATTAGCACATTTAGTGTGCATAATACAATTGTGGTATAATTCTTGAATTATAGAGATAATGCTAGTTAGGATTAGAGCATGTGCATAGCCAGTGTGATTTAAAGTATTTTTTCAGACTTTCTTTGAATATCGTACGTGAGGATTCTAGAGTAAGGTCAGCGGGGAGTTGATTCCAGGTTTTGCCGACTGAGTTGGCAAACAAGGCATCACCCGTCAAGTTGTTGGATTTGAATGTATGAACCATTAGTCTACTGGCTGTGTGAAGTTGTCTGAGGTTACTATATAGGCTGACAATATTTTTGAGTGCTGGTGTATTATCAAGTTGGTAGAGTGCTTTATGAGCTGCTATGAGCTGGCTAAACTGTAGCAGCGAAGGTAGTTCAAGCCTCCCTTAAAGATTTAGATTACGACAGTGGTGTGTCCTATAGGCTGAACTAGTGGCAAATCTAGTGATGTGGTTGTAACAGCAGGATAGTTTGTTAATTTCTGTTTTGTGCAAGTTTGTGAGTAGAAGAGAGTCATAAAGGAGGATGGATAGGAGATGAGAATGGGCAATAGCAGTTCTTGCAAGAGGAGTGAGGAAAGGTTTGAGCTTGTAAAGGGATCCAAGTTTTTGTTTATGCTTTTGATGGCTTGATTGACATGTGTATCCAATGTTAGGTTATTGTCTACTATAACTCCCAATAGTTTGGTTTGGGCTTCAGGGAAGATATTGGTCCCATTATTAGATATTATGGTAATAGTTGGAGGGCTGGACCTGAGAGCGGGAGTGAAAAGGAGCAACTTAGTTTTTTTTGGGTTTAATATCAGATGGCGATTAGTGAGCCACTTTTCAACAGTGTTGAAAGTACTCTGGGTTAGTAGATCTGCTTGTGAGGTGGCCAAGCAGATCAACGTGGAGTTGTCTGCATATTGAATACATGTTGCCTTAGGGATAATGGTGTAGAGGACATTAATAAAGATGTAGAACAGAATGGGTCCAAGTATAGAGCCCTGTGGGACCCCTAAGGTGATAGGCAGGATGGTAGCTTATCCATCCATAGGACTGCTTGTTGATGTCCAGATAGGTAGGATTGAAACCAGTGGAGAGAGAGAGTGGTAATCTAAGGAAAAGGCTTTCAGGGTATGAATGAGAAGCTGATGGTTAACCATATCAAAAGCCTTGGATAGTTCAAGAAACAGTGCAGAGGTTGTTATTACAGATGTGGTTAATGACATTAGAGAAAGAGAGAAGAGTTGAGGTGGTACTGTGGTATGGTCTAAAGCCGTGCTGAAAGTCAGCCAGCAGCTTACCTTGAATGAGATGGTGCATAAGTTGTTTTTGGACACATTTTTCCATTATTTAGCTAGTGGAGATAGAATGGCTATGAGTCTGAGGTTTGATAGTTCGATGGAGCTGCCTACTTTATGTAAAGGTATAACATGGGATGCTTTCCAAATTGAGGGGATGGAAGCTTTGGATAAGGTTCTATTGATCAAGATTGAGATAGGGTAGTCTATGACATCAGCAGCTTTTTGCAAATACTCTGCAGGGAGGTCAGCAGCTAGACGGTAGGCTTTAATTTCTTGACAACACTTTGGATTAATGTGGTAGGAACAGGTTGAAAGCTAAAGGAGGGTGGAGTATTGGGTGTACCATTATCTAAGACAGAGCAGGTGGGAGTGAGTTGGCTGGCAAGGGGTTGGATAGTTTCTGTTATTGAAGGTATTTGCAGTATCTACTGTTGATTTGAGGGGGTGGGAGTAGAAGTATGTCCTGGGTGGAGGAGCTTGTTTATACCAGCGTAGAACTTTTGGGGGTTGTTATGTTTTTTGTTTTTTTTTGCAGATGGTAATAGAAGTTTTTCTTGTCAAGTATAACAGATAATTTTGGTATTCTTCCTTAATTGTCTATATCTAAGTTGGTCTTGTGGGTCTTTTGTGGTGCACCAAATGGCCCATGCTTTCTTTCTAAGTATGATTTTAGATTTTGTGTCTTTTGAAAGCCAAGGTGCTGTTTTTGTTTTGGTTCTGATGGAGCATGTAAGGGCATGACAGTTGAGGATGGTAAGGAATTTAGTATTGAAGTATTCCACTGCATCATCCAGTGGAAGTTATTTTAGGAGAGACCACTTGCATGCCCTGAGCTCATTTTGGAAGTTAGTAAGGTTAAAGTTTTTACTGGTTCTAATTGTTTTGTATGTGGGTAATTGGGGGTTATCAGCTTTAAGGTTAATTATATAGGTGAGGCAGTGGTCATTTAGATCATAGGGCAGAGATGCAGACTTGTACATCTGGGGATGGCCATTGATAAGTATCCAATCTAGGGTACTTTCTTTGTTATTAGATTTATTGAGACTGGTGGGTGTGGAAATGACCTGTGAAAATCCGTATAGGTTAATGTGGTTAGTAGGAGATTCAGAGGAGCAGAAGCACCAATCAATGCTAAAATCTCCAAGAACAATGGTTTCTTGGGGGTAGTTACTAGATAACCATTGCAGGGTGTCTTCTAGTGCACCAATATTTTTACCTGGGGGAATGTAGACATAGAGAATGTATCTACATTTGTTTTTGTTAATTTGAAGTTTGTTAATGAGAGTTTCAGTGTTATTAACTTGGGGTGGTTGTTGCATATCTGCAGTAATTGTTAGATTAGATATGCCCTGGCCTTGGCCAAGAGGCAATGCATAGCACATGCACTGACAACCTAGGGTCCTAGGGACTGACACCTTACTCCGACTAGCATACATAGTAAAAAGGATGCCAGCCAGACCACACAACCTGTACCTAACCATGTAGTGGCTGTGTACTGCGTGTATCAGACAGAGTCAGCACTGAAACAGAGGTCCCTCAACCATTGCATTCACAAGGTAAGTCACTCTCCTATACAACAAATTTTTGAGGTACTAGACTATGGTAGCATATGTATTTATCTGCTGCATGTATTCAAGGGAATAGAGTGGGCTACCGGGCAACTTGCAGAGAACTAACAGCTACTTGGGACAACAGGTACTCTGTCCAATAATGAGTGCCCCATAATATGCATTAGGCAACAGGGCTGGAAACCTCACTGCTTTATGCAAGGGAAATGCCAAACAGTGGGGTCATAGGACATACTCAAAACTGTCAATGCCAGAGTCCTCTACCACCAAAACATCAGTGTTCCCATACAACTGCAATAACAGTATGTTTGCAAGAATATAGTAGCATACTGCATGGTTCCAGGGCTGTCACAAAGAAGCTGGCCACATGTTCTATTTCCCACAAAACTCAGGGGTCACAACAAAGGTCACAGTGTATGTCTTTATGCTGTTGATAGTGTGACAAATTAAACCTCACTTTTTGGTGGCTGGTGTGGCTCACTGGTAGTGCTGTTTTAAAACTAGCCATACCTACAACTTCTGCATGTGCGTTACATGTATGGTAGGAGTCCCACAGACTGTAAAAATGCCACAATCTGTTATTGGAAGAAAGCTGGACAAAGCCAGAGAAAATGGGGGGAGAGCGGGCCAAACCTACAGACATTATCTATGCTCTGAGTAACCTAGAAAGTGGCTAGAATAGCAGCAGGTTGCAACAGGTCAGATTAGTAGCAGGATGTAAAGGCCATCACTTAACTGTGTCAATACTTACAACAATTCAGTGGACTGCATTTAGTGGTATATTACCAGATAAACACAACTCTATGAGAATAGAGCAGACATATGGGGCAGAATGCTGGACATTCTGCAAAAACATATATAGTGAGAGATGTGAAGACAGTCACCCTGTGTGTGGTGTTACATTATGTACCCCAGTCACACCATACCGCTCAACCACTTAGAGCAGGAAATCTGGACAAAGCCATGAACAATAGTGGGACAAAGGCTCAAATATAAGGAAAATGATTAACTACTGGCCAGAGAAATGTTGAAAGTACAGAAAATAACAGGCCGTGCATTAGCATGAATGCCTTGATGTATATGGAGTCAGTAACTCAAATGGCTGACATCATTTCTTAATGTTCAATCTATAATGATGTGCCACTAATGTACCAGAAAATCACAATGCTATGTAAGTTGTATACAAAATATGACTCATAACTCTGTACATGCGATTAAAATCTGAACAGTTGATAGGTATGTGTCATATATTATGTAGAGCAAATAGCTGGGGAATCCCTTGGACAAAATATCAGGGAGGTGCTGGACTGTTGAATCAGGTATAGCAGCCAATTGGCTGCAGCACACAAAATCCCGGACTGGAGTACAGGTAGGTCTGGCTTGGAGTCACCATGTAAGTACTGACAGTCACACTGGGCATGCTCCTACACTAAGTTAACTTGAGCCCATGTCTGATGCCTCATCTTTCCAAAGAACTGCTGTGTGGAAATATGTCTATGCATACAGACAGCTATGTATACATATCTGTCTCTCCGTATCTCCCTCACACATAATTACCCTATTGATCAGTATGTGGCACACACACACACACACACACACACATATATATATATATATATATATATATATATATATATATATATATATATACATACATACATATATATATACATACATATATATATATATATATATATATATATATATATAGATGAGACACTGATACTACAACTTGCATATTATGCTCAGGAAAGGTGGACTGGGTTTTAGGTGTAGGTCTATCAGATACTGTCATATTGCTTATACCAGAGGTGTTTTTTACTGGCAACATTAATCAGATGTAACTGCAGTGCATGTTATAAAGGGCCTCTCTTGTTTGTGTATGTTATTGTGTGTTACACCACACTCTGTGCATGTGATGATACATGTGCCACATCCCTGCCATCCATGCCATCAATACAGGGACATGCAAATATGTGTCTGATGCACAGGGTGACTATATTACTTTACATGTAGTTATGTAGTGCTATATTCTTATGCCATGGCAGTTGTTGTGGGCCGTGACAGGTGCTGCATGCTGGTAAGTGTCATTACTACACATCAAACTTTGTGCATCTTTGTTGTATGATGTTAGACTGGTGGTAGTGTTACAGAATGGCAGGTGTCCCTCAGACCAGTGAATGTTTCTATTCTAGGGTCTGAGTGCCTAAGCTGTGGAGACTTAGAAGAAATGCAGCAGCACAGGATGGCATGGCAGCACAGCAGAAATATAACATCAGCAAGGTATGGCTGCATATGTGCATGGTTACCTAGGTTCCTATATGGCGAACAGTATTTCAGGACAATGAAGTCAGCCAGTGTAATTATGCATGCATACCCTGTGATAAGGTCTGCTACCCTTGATACATGTCACCTGTGTGTTCCATACATAGAAATTTAGGTGCTGGAAGATAGCAGATATGCCTAGGTAAATGTGGGCAATTTAGAGCCAGCAGCTAGTCATGGAGCAGTAACATTATTTATTTATTTGACATTTGTTTACCAGGGGTTTCTGACTGGACAGCTGGTGTCCATTTTCAGTGGAGGTCTGGGGAGAAAAGCCCCAATAAGTACAATAGTTACTGCATTTAGAGATAATAGTAACAAGTTACAGAGATTACAAATGTAGACTCAGTTAACATCATACTACAAAGGTATAACAATTGTGAAAGGAGGTATTAGAACTCAGGAGATACATGACAAGTAGATTATATTGAGGTTAGTGTAAGGCAACAATGGAAGAAAATAAATATAATTATTACATATTTACATATTTACAATAAGCATTTAATAGCCTTCACAAGATGTTTGAGAGACAGAGCAATGGTGAGCACGTCACTAAGAATATGAGGCATAAGGAAGCAGTACTGCTGCTGAGTATTGAGGATTTAAAGTGGGCCATTGTAGTTGCATAGTTGGTTGGTGAGAAGGTGTGTTTTCAGTAGTCTTTTGAAAGTAGGTGTTTTAATTTGTAATCTAATATCAGGAGGAAGACTATTCCAGGTGTTAGCAGCTTCGTTAGGGAAGAGGGATTCCCCAGAGCTATTTCTATATGGGATTTTTTTCTATCAGGGCTTTACTGGTGGAGCGTAAATATCTATTTGAAGTATAGACGTTTAGTAATCCAGATAGGGCAGGTTTTTTTTCTGGAGAGTATAGTATTTGGTGTGCTAGGTTGATTTGCTGGAAGTGTGATAGGATGGGGAGCTTGAGCCAATGTAAAGTAAGTAGGGATTGACAGTGGTGGGAACAAGATTTGGCACTGGTAGCAAATCTGGCAATTTTGTTGTAACATGTAGACAGTTTGTTGAGGTTGGTCTTATTTAAAATTCTTAGTACTGGACATATATAAAGTAAGATAGCTAAGAGATTAGGGAATGGGGTTTGAGGTTCAAACCTTTACTCGGGACCACTGATTTTCCTTTGGTAGAAAGTAGTAGTACTAATACTGATTACACCAAATCTATGGTGTTAATTGAGGGTGAAACATCTTCTCAAGTTAGGAATGTTATTATGAGCAATTGGTCAATTCTCAAGTCCAATCAGGAAATATGGTCTACAGTTGGTAATCAACCCTCTTTTATTTACAAAGTTAATAGAAATTTGAAAAGTTTATTTGAGAATCATGGTAAAGTTGGGAAAGATAATAACAGAGGGACTACAGCATGTGGTAACTGTGATTATTGTAAATACATATTAAAAAACCCTACATTGGTGCTGGGACCCCACAATGTGGAGGTGAAGCTCAGTGCAGGGACTTGTAACACTCCAGGAGTTGTTTACTTAGCTTTGTGCCAACTGTGTAAGAATTATTATGTGGGAAAAACAGAAAGAAAGTTACGCAGGAGGATATATGAACATCTATACAGTATTTCCAAGAAGGATGATAAAAATGCATTGTTTAAACATATTCAAACATTTCCTGAGCACAAATTTCAGTTTGGTATTCTGGAAGTGGTAGGTAAGGATGTTAGAGGTGGGGATTGGACTAACAAACTTCTAAGGGCAGAGGTAAAGTGGCAATTAGAACTGAATGCCACAGTTTACCCTGGATTAAACGATCATACCAGTATTAAACCTGAGCCCAAGTATAGAGCCTACAAATTATGATAAACATCATGTTTCAGAGGTTACCCTCAATTTTATTTTTATTTTATTTTTATAATTACCATGTTCAATGTACATATATTTTTTCAGTTTTTATCTATGATGGTTAATTCATTATATATATAACATATACACATATTTTTAAAGTATTTTTAAAAATATATATTTTTTGCATAAATTTCCCTTTTAAGAATTAATTGTATAATTGATGGAATTGTAGGACTAATGAGGATTTTTGCTATATATAAGAGTTGGTTTGCCTTTTACTTTTGTTCTGATGAAGTCAACTGACGAAAGCGCTTAACTATGTATGTTGTTGTATATATTAAAGTGTGGTTTGAGGTTGGAGGATATTGGCTATGTGGTGTGTTCTTTTGGTTTATAGCTAAGAGATGTGTTCTGGCTATAGCAGTTCTAGATTTGGAAGTAAGGTACTTTTTGCAGTGGTATAGGGTCCCTAGCTTTTTGTGTGCTTTGGATATAGTTAGGGATATATATATATATATATATATATATATATATATATATATATATATATATATATATATTTGTTAAGTGTTAGTTGTTTGGGTGATTAGGGCTGTGTCATCAGCGAAAACGTATGACCATTGCACATAAATAGTCCATATGCATACTGCTGCAAGGAAATATATTTGTATACACACACACACACACACACACACACACACACACACACACACACACACACACACACACACTTGGTTTATGTGAGATTAGAACCCCTACCTATCTGGAAGTATACACTATAGCACAAAGTGCTTATCCCATGCACCACGGAGCTTATCTATTATTAGACTGTCAGCCAGTGCTGTTAAGGTGGATGACATCAGCAGGCCTTGTAAAGAAGGACAATGGAGAGGCTGGCAAGTAGTCACAGGGCCTTAAAATGTATAACCATTGCACAGAGATAGGCCATAAAGGCATGTCCTCACTGCTACAAGAGAATATATTTCTACACACCTACACACACACACACACACACACACACACTTGCCTGTTGTGAGATTAGAACCCCTACCTACCTACTAGCATACACTAAAGCACAAAGGTCTTATTGCGTGCACCACAGAGCTTATCTAGTAATAGATTGTCAGCCAGTGCTGTTAAGGTGGATGACATCAGCAAGCCTTGTAAAGGAGGACAATGGAGAACCTGGCAAGTAGTCACAGAGCCTTAAAATGCATAACCGTTGCACAGAGATAGGCTATACAGGCATGTCATCACTGCTATAAGGGAATATATTTACACACACACACACACACACACACACACACACACACACACACACACACACACACACACACACACACACACACACACACAGCTGTCTGTTGTGAGATTAGAACCCCTACCTACATACTGGCATACACTAAAGCACAAAGGTCGTATTGTTGGCACCACAGAGCATATCAAGTAATAGATTGTCAGCCAGTGCTGTTAAGGTGGATGACATCAGCAGGCCTTGTAAATGAGGACAATGGAGAACCTGGCAAGTACTCACAGGCTCATAAAATGAATAACCATTGCACAGACATAGGCTAAATGGATATGCCTGTACTGCAGCAGGGGATATATCTACACATATACCCAATGTGGCTGATGTGAGATTAGCACCCCTGCCAACCTGCTATTACACACTTTAGCTCACAGTACTTATTGCATGAGCCACAGTTTATATCTGCTGTACATGTGGATGCAGCCACAGTACTTGTGGACTACGCAAAGTGGTCTTATATTACTCAGCATGTGTGGCCTGCTGAGTGCCCCTGCTTGATGCTGTTATTGTATCTAGCATCCTAGCAGTGGGATACTGCTAATACCCCTGTCATGTGTTTACAGTTACCAGTATTGCCATGTCTGGCTAGTTGCAATTTGGTAGGTGGACAACTGGCCAGTAACAACATGGCCTGTCCAAGTCCTGCATTGTAAACATAGTTTCATAGTTTCATAGTATAGTACTAGGCTATCTGCCCTGGGGCATTTGTAAGCCTAGCCATAGTGATGTGGCTTTTGCCACCCCATGAAATGGTACAAAAATGTACAGAATAAATCTAGAATACTGTGCCTCTGTCTAGTAGTGACACAGTGAAGGTCCCCTTATATAATAGAATTAGTTTACTGTGCCCCTGTCTAGCAGTGACACAGATGTGACCCCTGGGGTAAACTTACGATCTCCCATCCACTCATCAAGATTTCTCTTGAAGAGAGTCAGTGAGGGGCTCTGCCTAATATGAACTGGGATCCTGTTCCAAAGCATGGGAAGCCTCTGGGTTATGAATCTATCCCTCCAGCATGTCCTATTCATACTTGTGCTGAGGTTTAAGTCTTTAGCTCTCGTGGTCCTGATGGATTTGGATTTTTTGAGGTGGAGCATGTCCATCAGATCCTGATTGGACATGGCCTTGTACGTCAGGCAGAGATCACCTCTGAGCAAGCGGTATGCTACTGAATAGAGCTGAAGTTTCTTTAGTCTGGCAGAATAAGACATATGTTGGAGACCCTTGATTCTTTTGGTGAGGTACTTTTTTGGTCTCTCCAGCTGTTGCAAGTGCCGGGTGAGGTACATACCAAATGGGGCATTGTACTCCATCATGGGCCTGATGAGGGAGGAATATAGGGGTACAATGACATCCTTGGATCTGGATGTGAAACCCTTCATGATGAGGTGTGCAAGGTAGAATGTTTTTCTAACCACTTTGGCAACGTGGGTGTCAAATGAGAGGTCGCTGTCTACTTGGGTCCCTAGGTCTCTGATTACTTTTTCCATACTCAGTGGGTTGCTGTCTATGTGATAATTTGTGGGTACTTTGTTTTTTCCAAAAGGGATGACTATACATTTTTGGCATTTAGTTTAAGGCCGTGACTACGGCACCAGTTGTCCGTTTCAGTGAGGCCTTTTGTAGGATGTGTGTATCTGCTGGTGTATCGACTATGGCGCCTAGTTTGCAGTCATCTGCAAACTTTGTCAGCCACAGCCCTCCCATGTTTGCTTTAACATCTGAGAAATAAATGCCAAACAAGAGGGGTCCCAGCACAGATCCCTGTGGGACACCACTTGTGACTGGCTTTGAGTCTGACATTGCTCCAGCGATTTTAACTTTATGGGTTCTGTCCTTTAGCCAGTTTGCAACCCATCTAGTGACATAAGGGTTTACTTTTAAGCTGTTTAGCTTATCTATGATGCCTGAGTGCGGTATTGTGTCGAAGGCCTTAGCCAAGTCCAGGTATGCTGTATGGACTGCTTTGCCCTCATCAATGGCTCTAGTGACTGTTTCGAAAAAGTCAACCAGGTTTAAAAGGCAGGATCTGCCCTTTACAAAGCCGAACTGGGTGGGGTCAAGCGTCTGTAGGTCCCTTATGTCTCCGTTTATGAGTTCCATAATGATTCTTTCCATAGCTTTGCAGACCAGGCTAGTCAAGCTTATGGGGCGGTAGTTTCCAGGGTCTGTAGAGGCACCCCCCTTGTGGAGTGGGACCACTGTTGCTGTACGCCAGTGTTCAGGTACATATCCCGAAGTAAGGCTAAAGTTAAATAGCATTTTATGTGTGGGTTTAGCTCCTCTTGGAGTTCACGTAACACGCACCCCGGGATACCGTCAGGTCCCATTGATGCTGTGTTTTTTGCTTTGTTTAGGACGGTTCTCACTTGGACATCTGAGATGACAGGGAGATTACATTCAGCTGGGATAAGTATTTCTTCTTTTGTGGGTGAAGGAGTCGAGAAATTTGCACTGAACCTGTCAGCCAGAATGTTAGCAATATCTGTGGGTTCAGTGTATTTTTTGTTGTTGTGAACCAACTCTGAGCATATCTGAGGGTTTCTGCCCAGGTTTCTAACATAGCTGAAGAAGGCTTTGTGGTTATCTTTAGTGTCCTTAGGCTCTGTGACTACATATCATAGCACCTTCTTACTGTTGTCTGTCTACATGGTGACATTGCAGAGGCACAGGGTTCTGTGGGTGAGTGTGTTCTGTCATTATGCAGCCTTGGTTCATTACCATCAGACAACTGTTGTGTGTGTAGGTGCACACCCCAGCATTATACATGTGAGTGGGGACATTCTTACATCCCCACACATATACACACATATATATATATTTATATATATATATATATATATATATATATATATATATATATATATATATACACACTTATATAGACAGTATATAATCGGGATGTCAACTTAACTGTAGCTGTGTGTGTGCATTATGGTAAAACAATTCTAATAGTACTTACAAACATGTGGAGCATTCCAAGCCCGAGCTTCCCAGACCCAGGTGTTCAGAAGATCCCCCTTCTGAAGCTTCAGGTCATCATAGTGGTGATGGACCTGCTCACCTGTGACAAGGGATAGCTGTAGTACTGGTGAGATCATGTGCCAGCCAGTCCTAGGCCTCAGCCTTGCACTCTGAGCCCTGGAACTACCCCTGCAGCAGCTGGTCTTCATGATGTTTCACCAGGAGTCCAACCATGACTCTGAACTCCAGAATGCCCCACATCTGTGCCTGGAAGCACACACCCTCTCTAACCCTGCCATAGTTCCTGCACAGTTCATACTCCAACTGGTTCTGCTGCATTCCCACCTGTTGCACTTAATATAATCTGTTTTCCCACCCTTACATGCCATTGGGCAAATTTTAAAATGTGGTGCGTCACTTGGCGCCACACAAACCAGTGCAGCTAAGCTGAGCATTGCTTAAACTGGCAGTGCTTAGCAGTGTTTAGCAGTGTGCAGGCCAGCTAAACACAGCAAAGCCATGCAAGCACTGCCAAGCAGTTCCTACACAAAGGTTGTTTAAGCAGTGCTTATCATGGCTTAGCAGCAGATCATGGATATGTGGATATGTGGAATTTTGCTATACTTTTACATATTCCTTTGAGACAAGTTTAAGCACTGCCAAGTACCTCACTGCACAGTGCAAACCTGCCAAGCTATGATTAAACTTGACCTTTGAATTAGAAATGAAATGCATCCTGTTTCTATTTTTAGATGTCTGGCATGTGTCAATTGCTGAGCCCTGTGCTGTGCAAACTTAAAAATAAATAAATAAATAAATACATTGATATCATGCACTTGGACAGTGCAGGGGGTGTGTTACTCATCTGCGGACACAGTTAGTGACACACTCCCTACACTGATTCAATAACCGTGTTCCACAGCTCTCCCTCAGCAATGCGTCATCATTAATATGCATAGCGTGCTACTGAGGGGGAACCGCATACACCGATACGGTAACTTGTGTGTAGGCTCTATACTATGCCTACATGGAATTTTTTAAATCTGGGGGTTGTTCTTGTTTTAAATTAAACAAAATGCAACTTTTTTCCTTGCAGGAGAAGCACATATTTTTTGAGCAAAGGAGATTTCAGACAAGAGGAGATGGATGCTTGCCTGCTTCTTCACATACATTTACTGCTTTTACTATTTATTTTAGTCAGTTCATGCCCATGAAAGAGTAACTCTCACCCGATCATCTGCAAGTTGTTCTTTTACTGTACCTACTACATTACTCATTTATGCTCTGATGTCTACAGTGTCATAGAGGAAGAGGCCACTATCACGGTATTAATTTTGCAATTACAATGTGACATTTCGTGGGTCAAGTGTTCCACCTCATGGCTGGTAGAAACGTCTGCATTCCAGGTACTTGTAAGTATTTGTGTATTTTGAGATGTGCAAGTGGACAGTCAACCCTCAAAATGATATGGACCTAGTCATGTAAAATTATGTCCATTTAGGCATTTGGAAGAAAGCATATGCCTTGAAAATATAATTTGTTTAAAGTACTGCCATGTATTTGACAATGAAAAAATGTGTCAGGACAATGTAAACTGCTGATTTGAATTTTAGAAGTATTTTTCAACAGGTGTGCATAAGCAATAGTATCACAGTCAAATCCCCAAAACAGCAATCTAAATTTCAACATCTTTAAATCACTAAAGTAAATTAAATATAACAAAATGCCAATATTCCTGAAAAATTAGGTAAGCTCAGATATGCAGTCTCAGGCACAAAAAGCAGGCTAAGGAAAGGTTATATTATTTTCCAGATGAAAACTTGATGCTACCATTTCAAAATCAAGCTGGCCAGATGAAAAACAAAGATTTATTCCATCAATTTGAGCGTACGTGATGATTTGGCTACCATAAATGCATGTAAACTTAAAAAGTGTTTTTTTGTAAACCATTTGCAAAATCAGCCATTTCCCTTATTATTTTATTCCATATTCAAAAACAAGAGAGGAAGATTCAGTCTCATTATCATTAATATTAACCCAGAGTCATCATAGTGTATAATTCTAAGTGGTTCAATTAGCCTTATTTAGATGTATTCACACATAATTTGGATTTGATGTATCTTCACTCTGGGAAATACATTATCCCAAACTTAAAACTTTGATTCTTGATGACAGAAAAACATGTTTAATTCTCATTTTCATGCCCAATGATTCCAAAGGAAGGCCTGTAAATCTAGTATTTTGATTGACAAATGCCAGGTCTCTATATTAAAGTCACAGTATGTTTATTATTTTTATTTATCTCCTGGAATACTCTAGATAATTAAGATGATCTATATTGTCATTCTGGAAATAAGTGAAATATGTTAGCAATCATATAAACTCCTGGTAATTAAACACACCACCCATGGGTAAATCTTTAATTTACCACACCCACATCATCAGTTATTGCTATAACAAATAATTATTCCAAATATTTTTCCTGCCCCTCAGTCCAGTGTGCTTTCTGCAAATAAAATAAAGAAGCCTGATATTCCTTAATACAGCTCAAATTTCTTGTCTGTTTTTAAGGCATAAGCATGCCATTTTTATTTATAGATTATTCACCACACTGGCAACTTAACACTTGCCATCTTCGATATAAGGTTTATACTTATGCTTTACATGAAGCAATGCACAAATTAAAAATTCATCTTCAATCAAAATTAACCTGATGGTGAAGACATAATAAAATATATTTATTGTATAAACCTTGCTTACCTTTAAACTCCTCTTTTTAACATATTGATACATAATTCTCTAATTTTTTTTGAAGAATTCACCCAATATTTCCTTGAGGAAAATTACAAAATATAATAAAATAATAAAAAAAAACTTTAAAAATGCAAAAAATCCAACAGTATAAATACTCACATAGAAACTCTTTGACATGTATCATGCAGATTGTTAACCCTAGGAGCCAATAAACTACCTGCAGACTTCCTTAGAGTTGCTGCAAATGCCATTGCTTACCCTGTATCCATACTTATTAATAGATCAATATCTGAACATCAGATTCCTGCTTTACGGAAAACTTCCCGTATTATTTCATTACATAAAGGAGGTACATCAACAAAATTGTCAAATTATCACCCAATCGCCTTACTAACTCCCGTCTAAAATTCTTGAAAGATGTATACATGCACAAACCATGCACTATTTACTAACTAACAAACTGGTGACTAACACTCAGCATGGTTTCCGTCCTTGCCACACACCGCAACACCTCTTCTATCCTTTACTAATACTGTTAATGTTCAGGGAAATAATTGTAAATTTGTCTCAGCTATATTCCTTGATCTCTCAAAAGCTTTTCACATGGTCTCACACAACACACTGATTAATGCACTAATTGAACTAAATCTAAGTCCTGCTACCATTGCATGGTTTCAAGACTATCTAACTAACCATCAACAAACTGCAATGGCAGCAAGACCTCTCCTCTCTCCTGCATGTTACATTAGGGGTACCTCAAGGCTCTATCCTGGGTCCTCTACTACTCTCAATATTTACTAACAAACTACACACTGCAACTCTGCATGCCTCTGTCATACAGTACACTGATGATTCCACTCTGATAACCGCAGCTTCATCTCCTCAACAACTACAAATAATAAGACACTTTTTGAAAGATGGAGTGATGGCTGTCTAATTCCCAATTAATCCTAAACCCTAACCTGACAAAACTCAATTTATAATATTCCAACCTACAAAGCATACTCTGCCACCCCCTAACTTCAATATTATATCCTCCAACAACACTGTCATCTCACCTAGAACCCACACCAAACTTCTGGGAGCATATTCATATTGCACAAACAATGAGAAAAGTACACAAAAAGCAAGGTACTACTTACAAAAACAAACAATACCTCACTAAAAATACAAAAGTAACTATTGCTCAAACTCACATCATCGCAGCTCTGCTCTATGCATCACCAATTCTTACTAACCTAAAAAAAGCTGACTTATCCAAACTACAAGCATGCTATAACAAAATTGCCTGGTTTGCCACAGATTGCTCATATAGATCACACCACTGCACGGCACTTAAGAAACTAAACTGGATAGAACTTCCACAACACTTCTACTCTACAACCAACTCTCCACAGCCCATATAATTCTAAGCTGCTCAAATAAGATCCCTTCCCTCCAAAATCTCCTACTCCCATACTCCCCTGACCGAGATCTGTGTTCACAACATAAAACCTTCCTGTCTACAATTAAAGTCAATAATTCTGCTGGGAAATTCCTCTACCCATGCTACATAGCCAAAATCTGGAATACACTCAATACTGATATAACTAGTAATCCACTCCACTTTAAAAAAATACTCAAGGCACATCTACTCAGATCTTGGCTGTGCTCATGTAATACCCCTGGTTAAAAGCAATGGCCCCAAAACACTTCATAAAACACACTCATTCTCTGTCTCCTTGGCTATAAAACTAAATACAACTGTCACATCATTGTTGAACTTTAATACTTGTCAGCTGTTACATTCTGACTGGAATCAATTGTATTTGTAATATGAAAGGAAATTAGTGAATTTATTGAAAACTTTGCTTTAATCACAGCTTTGTATTGTGTACATTTGCATATATACTTTTTCCCACTCATTTAAATGTTTCAACTTTTTATGTAACTGAATTAACTTTTCATTTACTTGGAGCTTTTCTCCCTGGGCCTCAGCTGAAAAAGGACGTGTGTCCAGTTGACTTTCCTGGTTAACAAATGTAAAATAAAATAAACAAATAATGCCATGTAGAAAAAGAAAATCAAAACAATGATAGAATCTTACAGTTAAGCTGTAGAGAATGTTTCTTCAACAATATCCCTATGGATAAGAGCTCCATTCTTTAGAAAAACATCTTTAGCTTAAAGAATAACAATGTGTGTGTGCTTTTAGAGCAATACAGTTAGATTTTAGAGCAGTCATCTATCTCCAAGGCATGAATTGCCACCTTTGACACTACTTACTTTTCAAAGGTCAAATAATGATCATTGCCCATTATTTTCAGTTCAGCTGTCTAGAATTCTTAATTTGCTTATTCCACACATTTTCCTTGAGGTAAAAATCCTGCCTTTTCTGCAATAAATCCAGTAGCAAATGTGATGCACAGATATCTTCTGACCATCCATTTCTACATTTTTTCATGCCCTGAAAAAAACAACTTTTTTTTTGTTTAGACTTTTGATATTTTATATTTTTTGCATTAGGTTTCAAGTAAACAGACACCTTCTATCAGTTCTCATACCTATGAATTTGCTCTTCTTCTTGTAAAGGTATGTATATTATCTTAGTCATAATTTATGTCTTGATTTCTTAAATCCTCACTGCAGGAAAAGGTGCCATTTCTTTCCACTCTATCTCTCCACTATGATCTGTTTTCCCCTGATGCAAGGCTTCTGGTGTTTACTACAGCAGAAAAACAAAATGTGAACAGTATCATTTTGTATATTTTTGAACAGAGGTTGGAGGTCATAACCAGGCTGTGACACTCCTGATCCCTGGAAAAGAGCCTGGAAATACCCAACTCAGGAGCCCACTTCATGGTTCCCCACCAGCCCACTTGTTAACAGCAGTCATCTATCACAAAGGATAACCACAGGTCATTACCCGGCCGAGACACTCAGGGTCCCTGGAAAACAGCCTGGAAATACCCAACTCAGCAGCCCACTTCATGGTTCCCCACCAGTTTACTCTTTAACAGCAGGCATCTACCACAAAGGATAACCACAAGTCTCATTGACTCTAACTATACCTTGAGATTGCAAATAAATCTTGTATTTCTTAACTGCCATTAGCGTTGTTGTTGATAACCAACCAGAACCTGCTTTACACCTCTCTTTCTCATAATAATCTTACTGGCTTTTCTATTAAAACTCTTTCAGTACTTATAGTTACTACCACCCCTAAGCTCTCCCTACCTTCTCTGCCCATATCTTCTAACTATCCTAACAATTCTCTACACACCTGCCTTCTCCACTGATTCTTTTTTGTGTGCATTCCTCTCTTTGCTCATCCAGCCAGCAGGTGTTGAGCTTTTGTATTTTTAATACTATCTCTCTAACCTATCTCCATCTCTGCCATAAACTCTCTATATCTGCCTCATGATAGCTTAGAACTCCATTTCCCATACTTCTCTAGGACTCCACTGTTCCCTCCCATAAGCCTTTGTGCCATTCAAATCCTCACTGCAGGAAAAGGCGTCATTTCTTTCCACTCTATCGCAGCACTATGATCTGTTTACCCCCTGCTACAAGGCTTCTGGTGTTTACTACAGCAGAACAACAAAATGCTAACAGTATCATTTTGTATATTTGTGAACAGATGTCAGAGGTATGCATTTAGCACATTTTTGGCTACCCTTTCATAATTAAAGCAATCAAACAACCATAAGAGCATCTTCCTAGCACTCCTTGCTGCAGTGGAATATTGTATCTCTTCTGTGTGCTTTAAAAATTGTAGTGACTGCTGCTAATTTAAAGTGTATTAATTGTGTCTCTTTCTGTTTGTAACCAAGTTTATTAGAGACTGCTGCTAATACAATTTTTATTGGAGCTGTTGTGCATTACGAAGCAAATTCTTGGTGACTGATGCTAATATAACTTAAATGAACTGGTGGACATTATAGGATAAGACTTTAGTTTGAAGGAGTTAGAGTGATTGCCTTCTGTGACCATATATCATAGCATTTTCATCTACAGGACTAGAAACTGAAGTTTATACCACTTAAGTCTTCCCACGGCCTAATTAGAAAATATCAGCACTGTCACAATAGTGACTATAATACTGTGAATAGTGACTGAACGCAGTAGAAAATGTAAAATGTGGAAAAACTACCGCTGCAAATATTGTCAAGGAAATAATCACTGGCTGCTAGTACTATATACAAATGCTATTCTCAACACTTGTATTTACAATATATGCTGCAGCTACCTATGTGAAGGGCATAACCAGGGCTTAATTATTGTATATTGCTCCATGGTGTATGCTACTGTATTCATTTCAAAGCTTATTACCACTACCAAGACAATCTAATGCATGGTGTATAGTGGTCAGCTATCTCACAGAAAGGTATAGTTAAAGTCTAGCAAAAGCGGTGGCTATATTATGGGTTTATTACATACTAATTTGACTAAAAGTACTAATCAGTCTTTACAGCTGCACTCAACTCTAAGTATAATTCTGGACCTAATTATCATAAGGGATATTGTTAACTGACTAAGTCAATGTGTAGGACATTTTATTGTTGACCAATATGTTGAAAAAGACAACAACAGCATTGAACCAAGCAATTTAATTGTTGAGCGCTTTCATCCGCTGATATAGCAGGACTTCACCAGAACAATAAAAAAATCAATCAAACAGTCAGCATCAATACCCATGAAACCAAAAACATCACATAAATTAATTGACCAATTGGTCAGTTAAAGTGAAAGATGTAAAAATGTGCAAAATGTATGTATCAAAAAATAAATGTAAATATGTACAGATTAATGTATAATAAATAATCACAATACAAATAATGCACAGAACCTTAAAATGATGTGGAACACATATAAAAAGGGAACAGACTGAATAGCATTTATAAATTTAGATAGCATACATAGATTTGAGTTTCAGTAAACTGGCAATGGAAATAACATCATTAAGCCCAGGAAAACAAGAAGCATTAATTTTAACTGCCATCTGAGTTCCAAAAATTCAAGAAAAATATCACAAGGACCCCCTCTGGGATTTACAACTGCATTGTAAATGACTGAAAATTTAAAAGTACGAGTAGAAAAATGCTTTATGTGCATATAAAGTGCATTACGTTCATCCTTTTCAGAGATGTCATAATTATGTTGATAGATCCTGTATCTAAATTGCCTAATAGTTTTGCCAGTGTAAAAACAATTGCAACATTGGCATAGAGCAACATAAACAATACCTTTACTGTCACAACTGAATCTCCTTCTGTGCTTAATTTGCTCAAAATAATATACAAAACAATCAGTACCTTCAAGAATAAATCAACACTGTGAGCAACGTCCACATTTGGACATTCTGCCAGTGGGTAATGATGACAAATGCCTTTCAGTAAGGTTTTTCAAACACATATCTTTTCGATACACTATAACAGGTTGTTCACTCAGTTTGTTAAAGATGTCATGGTCACATTTGAAAATTCCCCAAAACTGTCTGACAATGTGATTAATTTCCATAAATTGTAAATTAAAAGGTAAAATGAGGGCCTTACTATATAAAGTCTTAGAAGAATCACATCCCAAATTCAAATTTTGGACTGTGAGGTTACCCAATAAAGGGGTATAAAAACAATTCAACCTCTTCGTCTGAACTTCATAAAAAATTCTTGTTAAAAAATCTTGTGGGTAACCCCTCTTTAAAAACATGTCCAATAATTTATTACATTCATCAAAGAATTGCTGTTCATTACTAACCATTCTGGATAGTCGGACACATTAGCCCTTGACAATAGCCTTCTTTTGATGAATGGGATGCCAACTTTGAAAATGGAGATACGAATTTGAATGAGTAGGCTTCCCAAATACGGTAGACTCAAACCTGTGTAGTAAAGTATTTTTGACTAAGGTGACGTCAAGGAAGTTAAATTGTACATTATCAAATGACATAGTGAACTGTAAAAATTCTGTTGAATTATTAATAAATTCAAAGAATTCCTCTAGTCTTTCCATAATGTCATGCCAAAAAATAATAATGTCAACAATAAAGCGCCTATAAAGACACCAACTATCCTTGTATTCAGAAATAAAAACAGTATTAATTTCCCAGAATGCCATTACGACATTGGCAAAAACAGGTGCACAAGCAGAACCCATGGCAACTCCATGAGTTTGCTTGAATAAATGGCCCTCAAAACTAATGAAATTGTTTTGTAAAACAATTTCCATAAGGCTACTCAATAAGACACTTTTCTCATGACCCAAAGCCGAATGAAGGGCTAAAAATTGAAAAAAAAACAATCAATACCAATGTCATGGGGAATGCTGGAATATAAGTCTTTGACATCAATACATATAAAAATGATATCATCCCTATACAGATTTTAATTTACATTTTATTGTTGAAGTATTAGCAAAGGTAAATTGCTATCTGAAATACTCTGTCTTAACTACTGCACATTTTATTGTATTCTCTGCTGATTCTTATGAGAATATTAACCTGCTGCCTATATCTCCTGTACTTACCACTCTCTTTACCCCCCCCCCAATCCACATGTACTGCATCTCTGTAAATATCCAGTTAACACATATCTTTCCTTTACAGGTCCTTACCCAGCCATGACACTCAGGGTCCCTGGAAAAGAGCCTGGAAATACCCAACTCAGCAGCTCACTTCATGGTTCACCACCAGTTCACTCATTAATAGCAGGCATCTACCACAAAGGATAACCACAGGTCTCACTGACTCTAACTATACCTTGAGACTGAAAATAAATCTTGTATTTCTTACCTACCATTAGCGCTGTAGTTGGTAACCAACCAGAACCTGCCTTACATCTCTCTTTCTCATAATAATCTTACTGCTTTTTCTATTAAAACTCTTTCACTATTTATAGTTGCTACCACCCCTAAGCTTTCCCTACCTTCTCTGCCCATATCTTCTAACTATCCTAACACTTCTCTACACCTACCTACTCCACTGATTATTTTTTGTGTGCATTCCTCTCTTTGCTTATCCAGCCAGCTGGTGTAACCCTGCTCCGTTCGCCCTTGCTACACTCGGGGTAACTTTGCTCCCCTACCCTACCCCCAATTCCCACCCTCACTACATCTACATTTATCATTACAAATAACCACACCTCCACTTCATTACCCAATCATGTATATCTACCCATATCATCCAACTCTCCACCTAAGCCCATCACTTAATTAACTCCACTCTACTACTACTCCTATCAGTGATACACCAATTATCACTCCCAAACACTACCCTGCACAAAGACTACAATCCACTCACCTTATTAACATGTTATTAGTACATATTACTTCCATAATTGTACTACTTACACTTTCTCTTCTCACCTCTTATCATACCCACCTACAGGCAACCCCACATTATGCAGGTACTGTTGCCTGTCATCATAAGTACATTCAGTCTTAGGTTCATAGGTTCATACTAGGCTATCTGCCCTAGGGCATTTATAAGCCTAGCCAGAATGTGTTTGGCTTTCGCCACCCATTTTAAATTTATTTTGCTATGCCCTTTTTTGAGGTTAGTATACTGTGCCTCTGTCTAACAGTGACACAGAAGTGATACCCGGGGTAAACCTATGATCTCCCATCCACTCATCAAGATTCCTCTTGAAGAGAGTCAATGGGGGACTCTGCCTAACCTGGACTGGGATTTTATTCCAGAGTGAAGGGAGCCTCTGGGTTATGAATCTGTCCCTCCAGCATGTCCTATTTATTTCAGTGCTGAGGTTCAAGTCTCTCGAGCACGTAGCTCGATGGGATTTGGATTTTCTGAGGTGCAGCATGTCCATTAATTCCGGGTTGGACATGGCTTTATCGTCAGGCACAGATCGCCTCTGAACAGGCGGTATGCCACTGAGTAGAGCTGGAGTTTCTTTAACCGGGCAGCATATGGCATCTGTTTGAGCCCTTTGATCCTCTTGGTGAGGTACTTTTGGGGTCTTTCCAGTTGCTGCAGGTGTCTGGTAAGGTACATCCCAAAAGGGGCATTGTACTCAATTATGGGCCTGATGAGGGATGAGTAAAGAGGCACGATGACCTCCTCTGATCTAGATGTGAATCCCTTCATGATTAGGTGGGCTATATAAAATGTTTTCTAACCACTTTGGCCACGTGGTTGTCAAATGAGAGATTGCTATCAACTTGGGTACCCAGGTCCCTAATTACTTCTTCTGTACTTAATGGATTACCACCTATGTGGTAATTTGTGGCACTTTGTTTTGCCAAAGGGGATGACTATACACTTCTTGGCATTTAGCTTGAGGCCATGGCTCTGGCACCAGTTGTCTGTTTCTATGAGGCCCTTTTGGAGGATGCTTGTGTCGGCTGGAGAGTCGATTATGGCACCCAGTTTGCAGTCATCTGCGAACTTGGTCAGCCACAGTCCTTCCGTGTTGGCCTGTACCTCCGAGAAATATATACCGAACAAGAGAGGTCCCAGGACTGAGCCTTGTGGGACACCACTTGTAACTGGTTTGGAGTCTGACATGGCTCCAGCAATTCTAACCATGTGGGTTCTGTCCTTGAGCCATCTAGTGATATAGGGGTTTATATTTAAGCTGGTGAGCTTATCTATAATGCCCGAGTGTGGTATTGTATCGAAGGCTTTTGCGAGGTCCAGGTAGGCTGTGTGGACCACCTTCCTCTCGTCAATGGCCTTGGTGACTGTTTCAAAGAAATCAACCAGGTTTAAGAGGCAGGATCTGCCCTTAACAAAGCCAAACTGGGTAGGATCCAGTGTCTGTAGGTCCCCAATATCTTTATTTATGAGGTCCATGATGATCCTTTCCATAGCTTTGCAGACCAAGCTAGTCAGGCTTATGGGGCAATAGTTTCCAGGATCCATTGAGGCACCACCTTTATGGAGAGGGACCACTGTTGCTGTACGCCACTGTTTGGGCACATATCCTGTAGTAAGGCTGAGATTGAACAGTAGTTTTATATTTGGGTTTAGCTCTTCTTGGAGTTCATGTAGGATGCAGCCCGGGACACCGTCTGGTCCCATTGATGCTGTGTTTTTTGCTTTGGAGAGGGCGGCTCTTACCTGAACATCACATCTGAGATGTCAGGGGGGCAGCACTCTGCTGGGATAGATATTTGCCCTTTCGGTGGGGAGGGGGGGAGTTTGTGCTGAACCTGTCAGCTAGGATGTTGGCAATGTCTGTGGGTTCAGTGTATTTTTTAGTCATTTTGGACTAATTCTAAGCATATCTGGGAATTACCACCCAGGTTCCTAACATATCTAAAGAAAGCCTTGCGATTATCCTTAGTGTCCTGTGCAATTTTTCTCTCAAAGCTGGCCTTAGACAATTTTATGAGTGCCCGTAGTTTTTTGCTAATACTGATCAGTGATGCCTTCCCTTTTTGGGATTTTGCTCTATCATTTAGTAGCTTCCTCCTTCTATTGTATAGTTTGTTTATGGCTGGGGTCCACCAGACAGGACGTCTGCCTTTGGAGGATTGGGTCTTGGTTTTATTTGGGATCGCATGATCCATGCATTCCTGAAGGTGTTCATAGAATGCATTTATAAAGGATTCTGCGGTCTGGGCCGTATTTTCCACAGGCCCGGGGGCTTTGAAGGATTCCACCTCGGTTTTGAGGAGTGTGAAATTTGCTTTAGAGAAGTTTTTCACTGTGGTTTTCTGGGCAGGGGGTGGGATTGGGATGTGAATATCCAGTGAGATTAGTTTATGGTCTGATCTTACCAGTGAGGGATACACTTCTTACTTTTCTATCTCTTCCTCTATCCTTACTCTTTCACCCACCGACTACTCATGGTTTAAAATACTACCTCACCCCAAATATCATCAACTCTCCCTAAAAGTCAACAGAGAAATCACAAAACTCCTGCAGTCCATTCTCTATATTGCCTCTAAATTATTTTGCTCTGGGGATATTCATCCCAGCCATGGACCAACAACTACTACAAATCTACCATCTCTGCAAATTCCCCTTCTCCCCAATAGTCTACATCAACTTCCTAGGAAAACTACAGACCTACTGTTTCTAAATATAAACTGTAGAAGTATCCCCAACAAAATCCATGACCTGCACACCTGTCCTTCTCTATACCTGCCAGACATAATGGTTATAACTGAGACTTAGCTAAAGCCACATATCAACAACAATGAAATTATTCCCCCAGGATACAATATACTAAGGAAGGATAGAAAGGACAAAAAAGGTGGTGGCATTGCTATATTATTTAAGAACCATCTCACAGTGCAAATACTAAGTATACAGTATCCCTCTGTTGACAATGCAGAAATATTATTCACCCAACTGCAACTCAACTCCAAAAAACTAATAAACAAAATTGGATGCTATATACCTCCCGGCAACAATATACCCACTCTAGAAAATCTGCTCCATTGGTCCTGTTTATCTCTCCAAAATGAAACCATCATTCTAGGTGATTTTAATATAGATTGGCTGTCCTTTAACTATTCCACCCCAACAAATCATATTAATCTCCATGGCTTTATCCAAGCTATCCAAACTCCAACAAGAATTGATTAGACAATTTACAGGGAATCAATCCTTGACTGGATTCTAGCTAATAAACCTAGCCACACCTCTCTTGCAGGTTGCCTCCCTGATGGTCTAAGTGACCATCTGTCAACCTTCCTTCTACAACAATGCAACCATGATCCCAAAGGTACAGTCTATCATTTTCTTAGGAAAAAAAAGAACTTTAACCCCATCCATTTCACAGTAGAACTAAAACATTGCAATTGGGCACTCCTGAAATACCTGGAATTAAATGAGGCAGTTACTTACTTTAATAACGCCTTCTTAAATATATTAGATCTTCATGCCCCTCCTAGAACCATAAGAACCAGATCTAATCCCACTCCATGGCTTACCAAAGAAACCAAAGCCCTCCTCAAAGCTAGAGATAAAGCATAGGATCGCTGGAAAACTGTTAAGTCCCCAGCTACAAAACAAAAATATGAGGAGCTTAGGAATACTTAGGGGATCACTTCTGTGTCTCTGCTTGACAGTGGCACAGGAAAATAACTTTCTTGGATGGCATAAGCCAGGGAACCTTGTTGGCTAGGCTTACATAGGCCCTTGGTACAATAGCCTAGTACCTACCTATGAACCTATGAACCTAAAACTTGACAAAATTAATTATGGCTCCAATCTTCAAATCAAGCACCAAAATTGCCCTCAACATTTTTGGGCAGCAATTAACAAATTACTACTACCAGGCAAAACTGGTACCTTTCTCCCACCTTAGTAAATAACTCTGACAGCATTCCCACTCAATTTAATAAATTCTATACTGAAACAATACTGACTCTAGCCAACCAACAGAAAAATCAACACACACACCCTTCCTCTGAAACCATCACTACTTCCATAAGGAATAGCTCCTTCAATTTTCAGTCAGTCTCTATAGATAGGATGAAAAAGTATCTCAAAAAACTTTAGCCTACTACTCTGGCTGCTGACAAATTACCAGGGGAATTCTTAAAACTTGCTGCCAATGCAGTGGCCTATCCTATAGCCATTCTAATTAACAGATCCTTCTCAGAAGCCACCATCCCAGAGATATGGAAAATATCTCACATAATCCCCCTACATAAAGGAGGTAACTCCACAGAGCTTACAAACTACCGACTTATAGCAATTCTATCCCTCTAGCAAAAATCCTTGAAAATTGCATACACTTCCAAATTATTCACTACTTGTACACACACAGGCTCTTATCAAACACCCAGAATAGCTTCCAACACTTCCATAGTACCACCACTGTCTTATTGTCCTTCTCCAATACAGTAAACTCTCATAGAAATGCTGGTAAATTTGTTTCACCACTTTTCTTGACCTCTCAAAGGACTTTGATATGGTTAGACATGACATTCTTATCAAAGAACTGTCGAATTATGACTCTCTCTACCCGCCATAGCCTGGTTTCAGAGCTATTTAGCTGGCCATCAGCAAGCAATTTTGTGGAAAAATGAAGTCTCCCCCCCCTCCCAGTTAATCTTGGTGTTCCTCAAGGTTCTGTTTTAGGCCCTCTGCTGTTTACCTTCCATACCAATAAGCTTCATTCCTTCACTCCCAAAGCATCTGTCATCCAATATGCTGATGATTCTATGTTAATTTGTGCAGCTTCCTCACTACAGGAACTTCACACATTAACTCAGGAATCTTTTCTCACTATAGAAACATGGCTATCCAATATCCAACTCATCCTAAACCCTGCTAAAACCAAACTACTACTCTTTAAATACACTAGGTCGACCTCATCAACTTCTACCTTTAATATCATGTCCACTAATACAACTACTATCTCTCCCACAGAGCACTCCAACCTCCTGGGCATTGAGATTGATAACAATCTAAGATTTGATATTCATATTTCCCATACCATCAAGAAACTTCACAAAAAAATAGGTACCCTCTATAGAAATAGACAATTCCTTACCCAACAAACAAAAGCTACTATATCTCACACTCGCCTTATTTCTACCCTCCTCTATGCCTCACCTATTCTCACCAATCTTAGAAAAGCAGACCTAGCTAAGCTTGACTCCTGCTATAACAAAATAGCTAGATTTGCCTCTGACTCCCCATTTAGATCTCACTACTGCTCATCCCTGAAGCTGCTCAACTGGCTGGAACTTTTTCATCTCTTGCGTTACAACCAACTCTCTATAGCCCATACAATTTTATATCAACCAGAAAAAAAACTGCATTGAAAAGCCTACTTCACCTCCACACCAATAACAAAACTCTTCACTCCAGTAACAAACTTAATCTCACAGTAACTAAGTCAAATAATACAGCAGGTGATGCCTTCATTTCTAATTATGTATCCATAATATGGAATGCTATACCCTATAACATAACGAGGGGGTGGCGCATGCTATAGGACTGCAGGACTGCAGCCCAGTCACCTGTACAAGAAGAAAATCCCCCACCTGTACAAAAGAAAGAAGAAAATCCCCCTACCTCTACAAGAAAATAAAAAAAAAAAATGCAAGTCCCGGAACTCCACACATGCGTGCTTGGAGTTCCTGGTACTCACAGAACTCCAGACTACTAGGTTAGGCAGTCTAGATAGAGGAGAAAGGCATCTCTGCCCTGCCAGCCCAGATGTCTGTGCGGTGATGATCACACAGATGAGAAGGAAACCAGACTGCGTCATCGGCAGGCTGGAGCCTCCAGCCTATTCTCACAGAGCCAAGCCGGAAACCACACGGGAGCTAAATCAGCTGTTAGCTTGCGCTTGGATTAGCTGCTGCAGTCAGGACTACAAAGGAGCTTGCTTTCAGGGGGAGTGACTGGATTAGCTGCTGCAGTGTGGAACAGAAGACTGGATGCTTCAGGTGTGTGTGTGTTGTGTGAAATGCCCCAGTTGCTATATACTGGTGGTTAGAGAGAACACATGGTGGTGGGTAGAGAATACTCAGGCTTGAACCCTGTACCTTGGGTGCAGGTGGCAAGGGCCTGAATTCCCTACCCACCACCATTTGTAAAAAAATTGCAGATGTTTGCCTCATATTTGTTCTGTTCCTCATAAAATCTGTGGTTTCTCTGTGTTTGTTTTTCCTTGCCAAGTCAGTGCTGTGGTGTACTGGTAGCATTGTTGTCTGACAGCTACAGGTTCTTTGATTTGATTCTTGGCTGGGGTGCCTTTGGTGTGAAGTCTGCATGTCCTCCCATCTTGCAATGAACACATGACTGGAGTGTTTCTCCCTGCTCTGCTGAAAATTGGCTTTTATTCCAAGTCAGACTTTCCTGGTTAACAAATGTTAAATAAAAATAACAGGCATTTGAATTTCAGACTTCATATTCTTCAGAACGTACATGGTAACACAAAACCTTTTATTCTAGCAATTTTCTAAGTTTATAACATGGATATTTGAAATTTGTCTCTATTTTTGGGACTGTATTCCCCCATTATTGGCTTTGTCCAGGTATTTTGTGCTAAGGTTGAGAGCTATGGTGAGAATTGAATTCAATGAATATGTTTGGGGGCTGTATTCCCCCATTATTGTCTTTGTTCAGGTGTTTTGTGCTAAGAGGTTGATAGCTATGGTGAGAACTGAATTCACTAAATGGTAGCCATTTAAGTTTTGGTCTTCCTCTCTTTCACAAAACAAATGATTTGGCATAGTGGTTTGTTGCTCTGACTGTTTTGCACAGGGTCCCCTGGGTTCAAAACTTGGCAGTGAAATGTATGGTGGTAACATAACAATTTATTCTAGCAACTTTCCAACATTATACAAGCAATGTTTAAAATGTGTCCCTGGTTTTTGGGCTTTTGTCCCCCCATAAATGTCAGCTTCTTCCAGATTTCTTGTGCTGCAAAGTTCAGAGATACAGCTGAGTGTCGAGTAGATTTTACAAGGAGCTGAGAGCTGCAGAGGAACAAAAGTTTAGTGCTGCTTATGCTGAGTTTACTTGTGTTGTTAATAGCATAACAGGTAGTGTACTTGCTTTTGATGCAGAAGGCTGTGGGTTCTACTCCCACAGTAGGTAGATGCATTGCTGATACTGTACTGTGTTGTAAAGGGGGTGGATGTTGCAGTCGTTTTTGGCAAAGATACCTATGAACCTGTTATCAGTTTGCCATCCATTCCCTATTGTGATATTACTAGCTTATCATTTTTTTAATGCAACATAGGCAATTTATTCCACAAGGGCAACAGGCACTTTATTTGTAGATGAAATAATGACATATAAAGTTGTTTGCTAGCAGCAACCTCTTCATTAGTTACAGATTTCTTTAATGTGGAATTATTTAGATGACTTTTACTTCTTCAGAGTGTGCATATTTACTGATACTGGTGGACTGTAGAAGTTTGAGTAGACTTTTTTATGATGGAAATGTTCTGAATTTGACAGTTTTGTCATTAATGGTGCATGCATTTTGTTTCATTGTTTACTGGAAAAATGTTCAAAACAATACATTTAAAATGCCCTCTAGCAACTGTACTGTATTGTACAGGAATATAATTTAATACAATCAGGAAGGTGTATCAAAGAGCACATGTATGTTTCGTGTTCAAGGGGCCTATGATTTTGAAAACAACCCAAAGTTAATCTTTATCTGCCACTGGCAAAATGTATTTTCTTTGAATGTGGGTTTCAATGCTGTTTCAATGAATATGAGTTTCAAGGGCAGAGAAGTTTTAATGTTAAGTCTATTTTCATTGTGAGACTGCATTGCTTTGTTCAGCAGATATCTACTAGGGTTTGAGCTGTAAAATGCAAAATAAAACTTTCAAATGGAATCCAAATCATTATAGAAGTAAAGCAGTATGCACATTACAGTGTTTATGGTAAATGGGGTGAAATAACCAAGGAATGGGACATTGGAATGGCTGCAGGGGGGAGGCTCAGTTCAACCATGATTTTGTGAGGGGGGAAAAGCAGCAAACTCAAAGACGGCCCCAGCTGAACTATACCTCTCAACTGTCCGGATTTTTGAAGAATGAATAGATTTTTGTTTCTTACTTTTGGTTTGTTCCTCATAAAATTTGTGGTTTTCTGGCAAATCATTTAGGAATGAAGTCACTAAATAATGACAGACATTGAGTTTCAAACGTCATAGCATTCAGAAAAATGCATGCTAAAGCAAGACCTGTTATTCTACTAACTGTCTTAAGTTTATACAAGAGCACTTTTTAGTACTGTTTGTATGTTCCCCCAATATATTTGGCCTTGTCCATATTTCCTGCATTAAGAGGTTGAGAGGTACATGCAAATAAATCGCTTTACAGAATTAGGAATATCCAAACCTCTCAACTGTCCCCAATTTTGGCTCAAAATGTTGCTCTACCCCCTAATAATCACTCTGCAAAATGGCAATTTTGGAAGAAAATGTGGAGGGTTTACAATTATAAATAGCTGTAATGATCAGAGTTATAGATTACTTTTATTTCAGAAATGCATGTAGATGCTCTTATTTTGTCAGCTGCTCAAGATAACAGTACTAATATTAAAAAGGTGTCCCTTCTTTGACAGGTTCCCAGCTGTATTGTGTGGCAATTTTATATTTTTGCATCTCATTTTTGGTCTGTTTTTCATAAAATTGCATTTTTATGGCAAATTAATGGCAGATCATTAAAGATTGAAGTTAGAAAATAATGGCAGACATTTGAGTTTCAGATTTCATACCCTTCAGAAAATTCATACTAATGCAAGACCTACTACTTTCTAAGTTTATAAGAGCGATATTTAAAAATTGTCCTTATTTTTGGGCCTGTGTCCCACTTCTATGTATGGCTTTGTCCAGATTTCTTGCTGTGAGGTATGAATGTCAGAGCCATCACTGTCAGCCAGAGACATTTCAAATTGTGACATACTTGTTGCACCCCACTCCCCATTGTAGTGGCTCTGGATGTATCCAGGCAAGGCAAGGAGCAGTTAGGCAGTGTAAGTGTGCAGAGTATTCCCCATCCACTGTTGATTTATGCTTCTTATTATTCAGAAAATGCATGCTGTCGCAGTGCCCTGTTGCTCTGTGTTTAAGTAGCAATGCTTTAATGACCATCAGGTAAGCTTGTCGGAGATTGTAAGATGCAAGTAAGCATACTGTTAAAGAATTACCGACATTGAAAGCATTTTCGTTGTTGCCATGCAGAGAATATTTACATAACTAGATAACATATAAGCCTTAGGTATTGAAATGCATATGACAGTATTTGTAATAAAGGACAGGATTACAGTATTTTCAGAAGCTCATTACATTTGTTAGAGACTTGCAATCATCTTTGCAGGCTTTACCCATAAACTAAACAGAATGCCAATCTATCATGTGTGGTCCATAACTTGTGCAGTAATCCTTTAAGCAGTTTATCTTGAGCTTGTTTCTTGTTTGCTGTTCATTTTTTACTTTGATCATGTCTTCCCCATGAAACAAGTAAATAGTTGCTGTCAGGCAGCAGGACTTTTTTGGATAAGAAACATTTTTACAAGTGGGGGTATCACACATAGATTGCTACTTTCAGCATGTTACTTGGTAATTTTATAAAGCTGAATATAAATTATAATTAGAACTGCAGTGCAAGGAGAAGTGGTTTGAGTTGAGTGCTGCTTGTTTTTTTATACTTGATTCTGACTGGCATTCCAGTAATGTATTTAAAAAGTAATTTATTTTTTCATGCATCACAACCTTTGTGTTTCCATCTAGATATTAAGTAAGTTGTCATGCAGCCAATGCATTGAGATATGTTTTTCTTCTACACTTCATTTTGTCTTGATTGGACTTTCGTAATGATGGTTTGGCACCCAGGGCAGCATATTTAATTAAAGTTCCAGTTGTGGTTTTGAGCATAGCTCCACCCCTTTCTAGTTGGCCACACGCCTTCCAATAGACCCCACCCATTCAGCTGTCTCCTGCAGCCCCCCCTTTAATTTGAAGTCACCAGCTGCCATTGAACATAACTACCATGACATCCTTCATACAGTTCAAAAAAGCATTAAAATTGCATCTCACTAATAACTGGCTATGCTCTTGCATTTCACCAGGCTAGACCCTCCACTATGTTAGACACTACAATACCATAACTATCTCACACCTCACGAGGAACAGATAGGTCTATATTCTATTACTGTAGAAATAAATACAATATAATAAAATAGATTGTTATGGTTTAGACCCCAATAGCCTTTAAGAAGTTGTTGGTTTACACATGACTCCCTCCAGCAATGATTGAGGTCATTATATGTATCTCTTTAGGCTAATGAAACTATTAAGCTGTGAGATTTCTCTGTTTTCACTAATTATGACTGCTGTGTATGAATATACTACTATTAATTAAGACTCATTGCATTTTGTATCTAAATATACTTTGTTAACTTTGCATTTTTTTTTTGTTACATGTTATTCATATGTGTGGAGCTTTTCTCCCTGGCCTCCACTGAAAATGGACCTGTGTCCAGTGAACGATCCCGGTTAACAAATGTAAAATAAATAAATAATAAATAATAAAAGCCAGTCCCAAATCTCCAACACCTCATAAAACCTAATGTTTTTTTCTTAGCCCTTAATTCTGACTCATTTTCTACATTATTATTTCAGTTTATAAACTCTTTCACGTCGTACATTTTAGTGAATCTACAGTAAGTTTATAATTTGTATAAAATTTTGTTGTAACTATAGATAGGTGTCTTCTAAATGATCCACCCTTTTTCTCCATTCAAGTAACTTAGCATAGTTGTTTGAAAAGTGTCTAACTTGGGTGCCAATAAGTGTAGCCCTGGGGTTCTCTCAACATATTCATACATAAATCAAAGTTGTACTCATTCTTTATAACAGACCTCCAAAAGGCACTTCTGTTAATGATAAGCTACTTACCTGCTTGACTTCTCTTCTGTCCTCCCAGAAGAATCCAGAACTGATTCATCTGCTTTTCTCTCACTCAGTACTAATTCACTGAAATGTGAAACTATTTATGAGTTGCCTTTTCAGCTTCTAACTTCTCATTCTATTTACTATTGTGTTGTAACATGGTTTTAATGTCTTTCACAGTGTTTTGTCTTTGTCTCATATGTTCCTTCTCCTTTGGCACCCTTGTTCCTTGTATACCTGATTTGGGCATTCCATCCTCATCTCATATAAAGTAACTGATTAGCATTCAAACACTCTTTATGCAGTCAGTGCTGTTAGTGTCACCATTTCTGAGACCACTGCAAACCAAACTTACAAAACACTTAGACCTTGCTTTGAAAAACTTAATTAGGACATGTTACACTTTTGTCAAGGCACTATTTTAATGACATCTAGACCTAATAATATAAATCAATTTTGAAAAGTAGTTTTAAACTTTGTTAGTATTGACTGAAACATCTTGTGGTTTTGTCTCCACATGAAAGTAATATTTGTTACCTCTGTCACATGATCTCAATCCTCCACCCCCCCATCACTTCTTCAAGGAAATAAATAAGCCTACCTATAAGAAGTAGCCAAGAATCTATTGCATAGGTAAAAAAGAAAGCAACTTACAAAGCAGCACTGTCTTTCAACTGATTCTGTAGATGTTTTGTAGTAGTTAGTCATAGTGCTGTGAGATATCACCAAAATAATGAATAATGTTCAGTCCAGAAATTATTAACTGTGCTACAATGATATGATGTTGGCTTTATGGGTGGAGCAATCAGTTAGTAATATGATCATAAAAGATGTTTGTATGAAGGTGAACAAATAATGGTCTTTGTCATGGACCCATTGCTGATAGTAAATCATTAACTTATTTGGATTTTCCTTGTTATTGCATTAGTCATTATACTGTTGTACACTTTACACTGGTTCACCAGTCAGAATTTATGCAAGTGTTTATAAAGAAATAAATGTGTGCTACAGTCTTAATAAACTTCTCCAAGGAAGAGATGAGAGCTGGCTAAGACCACTTTCTAAATCAAGACATGAAAGTATGGATGTTTCATACTGAATTAAAAAAAAAAATATATATATATATATATATATATATATATATATATATATATATATATATATATATATATATAAAATCTGTGTAAACTTTGCAGTCTTGGCATACAGAGATCATACATGAAGAAATAAAAGAAGTTACTGTTACATCGCTTCATAAGTGATAGCATGAACAAGAAAACCTCAGAGAAATTCAGTTTTAAAAGGATAGGTTCATTGGAAACTTCTAAATGGAGACTAACTCTAATACAACACAAAACATTAAATGTCTATCTGCCAGCAGGAGTGAATCCTATGTCCATATGAGCACAAAAATACCCTTTCTCTTATTTTTTTATTCTGTTATTTTAAGCCTGCCAATAAAAAAGAAAAAAAAAATCTCTGCAATCATAAAACCTCCTTTGTCTAAGCAAAGTGTTAAAAAAAAAGTGAAATTGGAAATGACAGGTTTCTTACATTTTTTATCATCACCTTATGTAACTGCATTGTTTCATGAAACATTGAAGTTCAGCTGAGGGGTGGCTATCTAAATGGTAGCAAAATAAAAAAGTCAATTAGTTGAAAATCAAAGAATACAAGTAAAAGCTCGCCAACATTTCTAACAAACTCAAAACAGGTAAATGCACAATGCAAGAAACAGTCTACCATTAATCAACCTTTGTTTTCCATAGATGATGTCTCATACCCTCTATACAGATGACTGTATTCGTTCAACCCTTATATTTTGTAATAATCTATAAGACAGCTGATTGCTGGGAAATGTGACATTTCTTCTAACATTGTGACTGCCTTGAGCAACTGCAGTGGTTGCTTTACTTTCTTTTAACTTTGACTGAAAACTGCGTTGCTAAAGTGTCTTTGCTGAAAACAGTCATTCCCTAAAAGTTAAGCTAAAATGATTAATTTCAGAGATTTCTGTAACACTGCTTTTAGTCAAATGTTTAACTGCTGTTATCTTAAGAGTCAATGGTCAGTGTTTTAAAGGAAGTTAACATGAGTCGTTTGCTCTTCCAAGAATAGTATGTTTTTTTTCTCCCTCCTTTGCTGACGCAGTTCCAAGAATAGCATTTTTTTCATATCACCCTTACTCAAACATGATAGAAGAAAACAATTTTAGTGCTACTTATCATTGTAACATGTCTTTGTAAGGTGAGGAATTTCTATTTTTATCTCGTTAAGTAATTAAACCTAAAGAATGTTAGTGGGTTAAAGATAAGAGCTAGTTTCTGCTTTACCATTCCAACACAAAAAAATCGAGGGAGAGTTGACCATTTCAATGTGCTATTTTAAAATATGAAAAAAATGTTTATGGTCAGAAATTTCTGCTGTTAGCACAGTGTTATCAGAACTATTACTAATAATAAATGAAGATGGCTTGTAGATATACCATAATTCTGTATACCAGAACTAAACCACTGCATTGCAACAGGGTAGTTTTTAATTAAGTTTCAGTTAGAGATCCTACATTCATGAAAAACTCACAAAAGGATTAATCTACTTCATGTTCAGACACCAGCCCATGCATTCCTTTACATGATTAATAGTTAGTTAGTAGGGCAGCTCAGAGTTATTAATCCATCATTTGTAAAGAGGACTAGCTCTGTATCCTAAATCCTTGTGATCAACAAACTCCTTAAGCAAGTAAATATTTTGATGACAGTTACTGTCACATGGAATGTTTTTCTGTGTTGTAGTACTCTGTTGGTTGAGCCTATTTCTCCCTCTCTTTTGTTCTGTTATTCAGTTTTTATTCTCTCTTGACATTGCTTTTTATAATTAATTCTCAATCTTTTGTTTGATGGTTACTATAGTATTTGTTTAAGTAACATCTGCTGAATTCAAGACTTCCTTTTACCTACTATGAAACATTTTATCATATTAGAATCCACCTCACAGCAAGAGCTTCTCCAGTTCGATCCTCGGCTGGGGTGCCTTCTGTGCGGAGTCTGCATGTCCACCCTGTGGTCACGTGGGTTTCCTCTGAGTGCTTCGGTTTCCTCCCACACATCCCAAAGACATGCTGTAGGTGGATTGGACACTCTAAATTGGCCCTAGGTGTGTGTGTGTGTGTGTGTGTGTGTGTGTGTGTGTGTGTGTGTGTGTGTGTGTGTGTGTGTGTGTGTGTGTGCCTTCTGTGGAAGGTTGGGTGCTGGGCTGGCAACTCAACACCGTAAAACTCCACTGCCAATCATGAGCAGACAAGTGATCCGCTGTGACGACCCCTAACTGGGGAAAAAGCCGAAAGAAGAAGAAGAATATTCTTGACTTATATTAATAACTGAATTAACCATACCAAGTAATGCATTCAAGTTTAATCCATATTATTGGGAAGCAGAGGGCAACAGCAGTTCATTATCTGCTTCTTTTCCATCCAGGAAACCCATCATTTATCCTGCATGGTTGCTGTTGTCATCATCACTTACCTGTTCACTATGTTTATTGAGAACTTGTCCATTGATAACCATGGTTGCTGGGTGTCTGTCTAAATTTGAGAAGTTAGATTCTTGATACTAAAGCAGTGACTGCAGCCCTTTTCACATTATATGTGTTTGTCCCAGTATTTAGTGCAAGCACCATGTCAGTAAACAATAAATAAAGAGAAGTGCAATGGTGGCTGCTTTAAGCCTTCACTAAGTCATACTGAAGACGGTTTAATAGATGTACCCAGATTCCTGGTACCATGGCAGATACGCCCTGATACCTTGATGTTGTGGTTATTCTCCTGCATATTTATTCCAAAGCAGAGGTTGCCTCTTCTATTAAAGAAAGGAGAAAGCAAGACATATTCCATGAGTTTACCTTTTACACTGGAGTACATCTCTTCTATAAGAACTGTCAGTGTAAAACATCTTTACAAATGTACAGTCACTATACATCACTTACTGTCTTACTCTTAACAAGCAATCAAAAATCTAAAGAATACACCAGCTACATACCCTCATTCCAGACATTTAACATAATACCTGCTCCATTCACTTTCAGTTAATGTCAATTCACAAAGTAGACACTCCTATTTATTTCATATTATCTGAGCACATTTTTTATTTTATTTATTTTGTGTTCAGGGTCTTATACAACTGGATTTCACAATAAAATTTTATAAAATGTTAGAGTTGAGATTTTCATAGTTGTTATTTTACAGAATGTTTAAGATACTAAATTTTTTCCAGTACTCGAGAGAATAACATGAAAAACATCTTCTTCTTTTGGCTTTTTCCCGGTTAGGGGTCGCCATCAGTAAATCTAGACCCATGTGATGGGTGATCATCTCAATAATACCTACGGAGCCTTGTTAATGTATTTCTACTTTCTAGCAACATCGCCCTATCACTTGAAGGCATTATTCTTTTCTGACTTCATTAAACTAATGATGGGAACTATCTAAATGGTATGGCATGAGAAGAAAACTAACTCCATGACTGCTTACCTAGAATCTGCTGCAGTGGAGATAGCCACCACTGTTACTTTGCTAGGTTTAAGATTTTGTTTCTATTTCCAAATGCTGAGTGAAATACATACTATTGAAAAGAATCATGAATTGTTATTGCAGGAGACAAAAACTACACTTATCTCAGTCAAGGGCTGATGCACTACACTGAGCTTGTTGTTAGTTGTATGCCAGTCATTATAGAAAATACAGTTTATAAGGCATTTATGTTAGCAATGCTAAAATAAGTGACTTAAAATAATTACATGGAATCAGTTAAAACCTAAATCATTATACCCGAGGAACTGTTACATCACTATGTTTGAGGAAATTGTTAATGACACTTTCACTGTAACTTTACTATATTAATTTACTATTGGAGGTGTTCTGAAACATCCACGATGCTATGATACAACACTAAGTATCAAGAACCTCAGAGCATGATGTAGCCCAGTGCTGCTTAAGTATATAGTAGGACCAGCACAGCTCTGGCATTCTGAGAAAGGGGCTTTGGAGTAAATTTGAAAAGCTATATTAGAGGCAGTAGTTACTCTACTGAACTGTAGTAAAATAATCAAATTATGGACTGTCATGTGACCAATACAAGATGACCAATAAGTCTTCATGCCAGAGGTTTGCAGATTGATATGTGGAATGAAGAACCTTTTAGCTAAATCACAGGCACTGTAAGCAGGCCATAGCAGGTCAGCACAGTTCATCATGTAAATGGGGAAGGAAGAGGGAGATCAGAATGGCAAAAATGGTGGAATAGCAAGCAGGTGAATACACACATACAAGGGTAACTTTAGGTGATGATAGGTAGGAAGGAAAGGCATTTTGGTGGGGACAGGAGTCCATTTTATGTTTTTTTTTCAGAAGAAGGGTAGATGAGAAAGGTAATCAGGAGCATGTGTGGGGAGGAATGAGAGGGTAACAATGGCAGAAAAATCAAAATCAAAATACAACACAGCCAGAGACAGACAGGGGTGATATGAACACAAGAAGTGGAGACAACAGAGGAGGAATGCAGAAATAGAAAGGGAGAGCATCTGGTGATTGGGAGGATTGGAATACAAGTAAGATATGAGAGTAAAGAGAACTCTGTGCTGAGGTACAAGGCAGAATACAGGTGGCCTGACTGACCAGCCCAGAGGAGATCACCCCAGATTTCAATCACCTCTGTGGCTGATGTCATGGGCAAATTCTGCCTCTGGAATGCCAGTAAGTTTGACCAGTAAGTCATGCAACTCTATCAGCTAAACCAGAAGGTGCACCATTACAAAATGCACAACTAATGCTGCTAATACAGATTGGAAATGACCAGCCATCACATTGGATGCCAAGTAACCAAGGGGAGCCCCCTCCAGGACATTCTTAGAAGAGAAGTGTTCACCTCATGCCCAGAAATGTGGCCACAGATGAAATCAGCAAGCCCTCCAGATCAAGGATGACCTTAGTCCTTTGCTAAGATAAAGATCTTGTGACTGTCTGTGTCCATCACCTGGTTCATTAGCTGGAACAGGCCAAGGTGGCACTACTGCTCAACATCTTGTACCACAGCTGACCCTATAGAAGGAGATGACAATAGGAGAAAGAGAATAAATGCAACATATCAGTTATTCTGTCTGTGAGAGATGGGATTTCAATTGCCCAGTACAGCCCTGGACATAATATGCATTTCCTACTGCCTAGGCAGGTGCACTAATCTCCTTAGACAGGAATTTATAATTTAATCTTTTCCCTTGACCACTATAAAACAAGGCAATGATACAAACAGACAATAGCCATAAAAAATAAGAAAATCTATTTACTTTCCAAGATGGCTGCACACTGATTAAGAGCTTCAGTACTCCCAGTGTGAAAAAATAAACTGGAACACTGTCACTTTTGTTAAATTCAGTTACTGGCTAGTAAGTACACTGCCTGGGATGCCATCAAAGAAGAAACTAAGAGAGTCCAAAAGAAAATCAACTAGAAAATGTGAAGAGAAAACACTGACTGGGAAGAATCTTGCAGCTGTCCATCAAAACTCCAGTTTTGGCACAATACATGGCTTCCAGCAATCTGGTGGAAAAAAATTTGAATATGCTAAGAGCTAATTAAAATAAATGAAACACTGAATGAGTACATCAAGTCAAATAAGGAAAGGCAAGAAAAAATGGATGAAGCTTTAAACAGATATTCAGATGAGATGATAAAACTGCAAACATCAGATGTCAAAATGTCAAAAAGGCTGGCTGAGTACAAGGCTGTTCAAGATGAGGTTTTTCCAAAAATGATAGAATTACAGAACAGAACATGTAGGAAAAATCTGAGATTTTCTTCTATAGCAGAGGAACTAGAAGTAACAGTTTGTTATTAATTTTATGAAGGCACAAATAAGCAACTGGACTGGTATTCCACAGCAGAAACTGTTAATTGAAAGGGTATATCATGAATGTGCTCCAAACCTGGCTATGACAAAGCAGCCAAGATCTGTTTTAGTAAAGATATAAACTTACCAGCAGAAAGATTTGATCCTGACAGAAGTGTGGTAAAAGGGCAATGTATTCAAACCTAGAGACAGTAAAATGTTTGTGGATAATGGTTATTCATCGTACACCAGGCAGAAGAAAAACAAATTTACTCTAGCAATCAGAGAATGCTGAGAGGCAGAGTGAGATCCGAGGTGTTGTATCCAACTGTCTTTAGAGTATTTTTTTCCTGGAGGCTCAACGTCATTTTCTTTTAATGCAGAACAGGCTAAGAAAGGAATACAAAAGTTTGCCCAACAAAAAGAGTGTCATCAAGCAGATAATAAAACACACATAGAGACTTTGCCAGCGAAACCTTTTTCACTGTTCTACAAAAAAATGCTTGAGAGATAGAAGAACACAAGAGTTGACTAGAAGAACTGGGAGTACCTTGGAATTAAACTGGAATCTGGAGATGGACATGAACAGGAAGACCAACAACATGAAAATTAGTGAATAAATGTGACACTGCAAAGCAGCAATCACGTTTGTGAAATATGGCTATATAAGAAAAAGTAGAAATAGTGGACATTTGTTGCTTTAGTTAAACTTGTGGAGAACTGAAAGGCATTTGACTCACTTCATGTCATTAATGTTTGGAAGGACACTGAGGACAGGTGAAGAGGAAAGAGCAAGGTAACTCTAAGGAAAACAATTTCAACAGCATTTCTATGAAACTTTTCACAATATGAATTTCAGGTTTCATAGTAAAGCATTCTTAGTTGTTCTTGTATGTGACAAACATACTAAAGTAAACAGATAATGTTTTCCCCTCTTTCTTTCTTCTTTTTTAGTATTAAGAAATGTAGGCATTATAATGAAAAAAAGAGAAAAAAATATAAGCAGAAGCATATTTAAGCTAATAAGCTGCAATCTTGGGTTGCTGATGTGGAAGATAGGGGTGCAAAAGTGCACAGATCACAATAAATGTAGAGTTGACATTTTCTCTCTTACTTTTGCTTAGGTAAAGGTCTGGATTAAGACCCTTGGCTTAATCTAAAACAAGTTTTAAATGGAAACAAGTAAACAAGAGAACACTGAATATAATTAAAAGTTTTCCTTTAGCAATAAATGTTTCAGCTACTTTTTAGAAGCCTGCAGCTGGAGACTACATTTTTTCTCTTATGTTTCCATGGAGACAAACTGATAATAGGGCAATAAAAAGCCAGAACACTTGTTTCTTCAAGACCAAATGTTAATGTTTTCTGAAAGCATGTAAGAGAGGAATAAAGATTAAGAAAAAAAAAAACAGACACCAATTAGTGTAAGTAGAAACACAAGCAATAATGTGTCTTAGTATGGCTAACCTCCATTTTAGGTTAATTAAGGCCAGTGTTTGCAGCTATCTATTTCAGACAATTGTTCCTGTTAGGATGGTTAAACTTCATTATTTGAAGATGTACATAGTTTTGTGTGTTTGTATTAAGTTAAAAGGGGGTGTTCTGTGTTGTGCTTGTTTTCTAATTTGTGGGTTTTCATTAAGACAAAAAGTCTTGTTAAATGTGACATAGATTCCAATGTTGCTGATAAGAAAAACTCTATAATATAAAGTTTAACCTACCAAACATTAATTTATTTTTATTTTTATTTTATTTTACATTTGTTGACCGGGATAGTCCGACTGGATGCATGTCCATTTTCAGCGGAGCCCCAGGAAGAAAAGCTCCAAGGGTAAGCAGATACAGCATTATATAATACCAGCATTACATATTACAAACAGACTATTTACAGAGAATCATTAGCGGACTGGAGTTCTGCTGTGGCGACCCCTAACCGGGAAAAGCCGAAAGACACAAACAAACATAAGTAAGCAAGTTAAACAAGTTCCACATGTTAGAGTTAATCCTGAGCGCAAGTCAGGATTAAATTAAATTACACAGTAAGCTGGTTAACAGATTTATACACATTCTAGAGAGAGTTAGCCAGGCTTGATACATTGACATAGCCAGTTAAGTGACAAATGTTGTTTGAGTCTAGTTTTAAAGTGACCTAAGGTGGAAAGTAAGGTAATATCAGTGGAAGAGAGTTCCAGGATCTACTTACAGAGTTTGCAAAGAGAGAGTCACTGACTGTGTTATTAATTTTGCTTGTCTGAATTAGTAGTTTGTTAGAGGATCGAAGCGGTCTAGAATTGTTATAGGGGGTGATAATATTTTTAAGAGCAGGAGTATTGTCTGGGATTATAGAGGATTTTATAGGCCATAATCAGTTGGTTATATTGGATTACGCTGGGTAGTTCAAGCCACCCAAGTTGATTTAGATTGATGCAATGATGTGTCCTAAAAGGTAGCCCAGTGGCAAACCTGGCAATGTGGTTGTAGCAAATTGAGAGTTTATTAAGGACAGTCTTGTTTAAATTTGAGAGTAGAGGGGATGCATATAGAAGGGTTGAAAGAAGGTGAGAGTGAGCTATGGTAATTTTAGCTGGAGGGGTTAGGAAGGCTTTTATTCTGTAAAGTAACCCTAGTTTTTTATTGATGGTTTTGATAGTTTGGTTAACATGTAGGTCGAATTTTAGATTATTATCTATGATGACACCTAATAGTTTTGTAGAGGGATCAGGGGAGATTATTGTGCCATTATCTGAATTTATGGTAAAGGTGAAAGCGGTAGACTTATGTGTTGGTGAAAATAACAGCATTTTAGTTTTTTGGAATTTAGGATCAGACGACATTCAGAAAGCCAGTTTTCTATTGTATTAAAGGTGGTCTGGGTAGCTGACCATAACTCTATTGGAGATGTGGCTGAGCAGATCAGAGTAGAGTCATCAGCATATTGGATACAGCTGACTTTTGGGATGACAGTATAAAGGTCGTTAATGAAGATGGAGAACAGCAAGGGCCCTAGTATAGAGCCTTGTGGTACTCCAATGGTGTTAGGTAGAAGGTTAGAGAGTTTGTTCCGCCAGAAGACAGACTGCTGTCGACCATTCAGGTAGGATTGAAACCATTGAAGGGCTCTAGTATCTAGACAGAAAGTTTGCAGTGTGTGGATTAAAAGTTGGTGATCAACCATACCAAATGCCTTGGAAAGATCCAAGAAGAGGGCTGAGGATATATAATTATTGTTACGATTATGGTTTATGGTGTTGGTAAAAGCTAGGACGGCTAAAGTAGTGCTGTGATGAGGACGGAAGCCATGCTGAGTGTCTGCCATAAGGTGATTCTGGATTAGGTGGTGCATGAGTTGTCTATGAATACATTTTTCCATAATCTTTGCAAGTGGAGAGAGTATAGCTATTGGCCTATAACTGGAGAATTCAGTAGAGCTGCCTCCTTTGTGAAGTGAGATTACATAGGATATTTTCCATATGGAGGGAATTTTAGCTTCTACTATGGTTCGATTGATTAGTGTTGAGACGGGGTAAGCAATAGCATCAGCTGATTTTTGTAGGTACTTGGCAGGGAGTTGATCAGCAGAAAGTGTAGTGGGTTTTAATTTTTTGATCAAGGTACGGATAAGTGAAGTGGCAACTGGTTGGAAGCTGAACGTGCGTAGGTTTCTAGGGGTGCAACCTTCAGGACCAGGGGAGCTAGGAGGTAGTTGGCTAGCTAGGGCTTGAATTGTCTCAGTAAAGAGTCAGTTAAAACTGTCAGAAACATCTTCAGGGGTTTTATCAATAGTAGCAGCAGGGATTGGGGTTGAAGTTTGTCCAGGATGTAGTAGATTATTTAAACCTGCCCAAAACTTCTGAGGGTTATTTTGATTTACTGTCTGTAAATTGCAGTAGTATTTTTTTTGTCTTGTAAAATGGATTTTTTAGTTTCGTTCCTGGATTGCATGTATTTAATGTGATCTTGGGGGTCTTTAGAAGAACGCCATAAAGCCCATGCTTTATTTCTAAGGGTAATTTTGAGTTTAGACTCTTTAGAAAGCCATGGCACAGTTTTTGCCTTTGTTCTCTTTGAATGAACAGGTGCATGCAAATCAAGGATCTCAAGGAATTTGTTGTTAAAGTATGCTACTGCTTCCTCTAAGGGGAGGTGTTTTAGAATAGACCAATTGCATGAGTTTAGTTCTTGATGGAATTTGGCAGGGTCAAAGTTTTGATGGTTTCTAACCTTTCTGAGTAAAGGTTGTTGGGAATTAATGGCTTTGTGCTTAATTACATATGTGAGAAGGTGATCGCTTTGGCCATCAAGGAGGGTACCAGAGGTATACAGTTGGGGGTGACTATTTATGAGTACCCAGTCAAGTATGCTTTCTTTTTGGTTGGGTTTACCTATCCTGGTAGGGATGGATATGATTTGTGTAAATGCATGCAGGTTAATATGGGTGGTTGGGGATTCTGAGGAACAGGTGCCCCAGTCTATGTTAAAGTCTCCAAGTAGTAGGTTTTCTTGGGGTAATGACATGATAGCCAGTGCAGGATATATTCAAGTGTAGATATATTGTTACCTGGGGGAATGTACATACAGATGATATTAATGCATTTATTTTTATTAAGTTGCAATTTGGTGGCAAGAATCTCTGAGTTATTAATCTGAGGTGGCTGTATTACATCTATGGTGACATTTAACTCAGATTTATAGAGTACAGCTACCCCACCCCCCTTCCTGGAAGCACGATCCAGCCTGTGTATGTTGTACCCAGGTGGTAACACGTCATTGTCTGTAGTGTTAGGTTTTAACCAGGTTTCAGATAAACAGATAATCTCAGGGGAGTGGACATCCAGAAGTGCATGCAATTCATGTATCTTGTTATTAATGCTTCTAATATTGAGATGATAGGCTAGGAGAGAGTTAGCTGGCCTATTAATTGTAGGTTTGTAGCTTAGATTGCAAGTAGAGGGGGTATGTGTATCTGAAGTGGGTGGGCCAGGGTTGGGGTGAATATCACCACCAAGTATTAGGTTAAGTCTATACTTGGTGATGAACTTCAGGAATTTGTTTATTAGTCTGTGGTAGTGTTTAGATCTAGAGCTAATGTGCCTGGGGTTGAGATGTTGATAGACTGAACAAGATGTTGGATAGGACCTGGTACTGTATGTATGCTTGAAGGTGGGAGGATTTACAGCTGGGGTGATAGTATGGCCTTTCAGGACCTGAAATACCGTGAGAAACTGGTTTTCATACAAGGTAAGGAGGTACGCTGCAAACAAGAGGGGTAGTAAAGAGGAGTATATCATTATCTGTGATTCAGCAAGTTAGTTAAGGAACTGTTTTACCTGATGATGCAACACCAGAAGATAGAGTGGTGAGGTAAAGGTACTGGAAGGGGGATGGGAAAATGCCAGATGAAAGCCAATAGGTGCTATTAAAATATAGGTAGAAGAATGGGAGTGGGAGGGATTATCCCAGATGAAAGCAGATAGGATCTAGAAAGTGGGGGAGTGGCTACAGTACTATAGATTTAGAGGTACTGGGGGTGGGAGGAAATTGGGGACAGGCAGGGGAGCGAAGAGAGCCCGAGCATAGCGAGGGCGAACGTAGCAGGGCTATTGCAATTTACAAGGTTTCCTAAGGTGTCCTAAAGCTGTAAGGTAAGTATCATAGTTTTTAGTGTAAGAGTCAGTTTACTTAAGTTACAGGGGAAGGAGGCAAACACTCAAGTAGAAAAAAGAGCCTATAGCTGACCAAAATGGTGACCTGTTTACTTACACAGCACTGTAAGTGAAAGCTTAACAAATGCTTTTTGTGTGCAACCTACTCTGCTTAAATGCTGAGAAAAACTGATTTTGTTATGTGACCAATTGCAGCCCTGTAGACTCCGTTTTGTAGGGAAGTGTAGAGTTCAACTAGGAAAAGAGAAAAGCAGAGATTCTAAGGTAAGCATGAAGGCAACAACAGGCAGTTATTTTATAATAATACATTCAGAAAGGTTTGAGGGCAGAGGGGTAAAGTAGCACACTTCAGAATGAACTAAGATTTATAGCTAAGAAACCTAAGCAAGAGAGCAATGCAGTAAATAAACACTTGCCAGATTTTAAAGATATACCAGAAAAACTAAATCAATTGTTCACAATTGTACAACTAGAAAATTGCCAGTAAAAGCACTTCAGATATAGCTAGCCCAAGTTATTCAAGTCATAAAAACACTTTTTCAATGTGCGTGTGCAATTTAAACAATAAAAACACATGCAGCAAGTAGGAGCTCTAATTATACACTTTCTCTAGGTACAGTTTCATTTAAACACAAATATTTACGCAGAAATTCAGTAAAGTCACTAGCTACTTATAGAGCCTCTGCAAAAAATAGAGCAGTCTGTGCAAAATCAGAATTTAGCAGCAGGTCATTCAGTTGCACAAAAACAGAAAGATTCATACAATGAAGAAACTTACACTGAGTCACACCAGGTCAGCCAAGGGGGGAAGAGAGAGGGAAATCCTAAGCACCTAGATTTGAAAATGATGCCTGTACTGAATTGTAGCAGTTTAACCTGTTTGAGGAAAGAGGGGGGTGGGGGAAAAGAGAAGGCAGTAGGGGTGGTTACAGGGAATACCCTGATTGACTCAAGACACCACACCAGAGGTAAGTTGAATGTAAGGGCCTAAAATCTGCACTCAGCACTATAATGTTATTTGCACTCAGTACTTTAATTTTAATGTTACTTGCACTCAGCACTGTAATTTCACTTATGTTTAGCAGGAAAGACAGACCAACAGTATACAATTATGGGAATTTTTACAAGGGTTACTTGTTCAAATGTCAGGCTATTGCAGTTTACAAGGTTTCCTAAGATGTCCTAAAGCTATAAGGTAAGTATTATAGTTCTTAATGTAATAGTCAGTTTACTTAAGTTACAGTGGAAGGAGGCAAACACTCAAGTAGAAAAAAGAGCCCTATGGCTGACCAAAATGGTGACCTGTTTATTTACACAGCACTGTAAGTGAAAGCTTAACAAATGCTTTTTGTGTGCAACCTACTCTACTTAAATGCTGAGAGAAACTGATTTTGTTATGTGACCAATTGCAGTCCTGTAGACTCCATTTTGTAGGGAACTGTAGAGTTCAATCTGCTTAAATGCTGAAAGAAACTGATTTTGTTATGTGACCAATTGCAGTCCTGTAGACTCCATTTTGTAGGGAACTGTAGAGTTCAAACTGAGTCACACCAGGTCAGCCAAGGGGGGTAGAGAGAGGGAAATCCTAAGCATGGGTGCATGTATAACAAAAACTGGAAATAGACATTTGAAAAAGCTCTCAAATTTAATAGGTGAAAATAATGACATTATTATAATGGTAAATGTTCTATAATACCTTGGAACGTGAATCTCACAGGTATAGACAAAAAGGAAAAAACAATTATATTCAGAAATACAGAGTGCAAATAGTAGTGATGCAAGAGACACATTTGGAAATAACAGAGCATGTGAATTTGATAAAGAATAGATTTCAAGATGGATATTCAGCAGAATATCAGGGACAATGAAAAACAGGAACACTTATTAATTGCTTGGAAATCTCCAATAGTAGTAGACTAGGGAAAACAATAATAGTGGCAAATTTATGGTAGTAAAGGGCTACTAGCAAGGGATGAAAATTATACTGGCATGCATTATGTTCCACCTAAAACTGCTATTATGGAGCTTAAAACATTTTTTGAGAAATATTCAGTTTTCAGTAGGCAATATTACTTACAGGTGGGGACAGGAATTTGACTTGCAACAATGAGGATGCATCTGGGGGCCTAGAAGGTCATTATAGCAAATGATGGTAGATTTCTGAAGATTTTTTTTTTAAATATTGGGTATGGAAGACATGAATTCAGTGGTAGGAACTCAGAGAAAATTTACATATTATTCCCCAAGGTACAATAACTGGGCTAGATTAGAAATAAGTTATATTTCACATGAACATATACATTTCATTGAGAATTTTGACACACATCCCATAACCATTTCAGATCATCCATCAATAATTACTATTATAAAAATGCAAGGTAATGATGCAGTGATGAGACACTGGTGCTTCTCCACCTATCTGTTAAAAAGATAGGAATTTAAGGAATTCTTAGTGGAAATTATTTGGGATTTATTAGGAAAGATAGAAAGTACTCCAGATGTTATAACTAGTGGGATGAAATAAAAGTGGGGCTTAAAATAGGGTAGAAATAAAATAAAAAGAGATATGGTTAAGAAGTAACGCAAATTATTTAGAGGACCTAACAAAGGTTAGAGTATTACAGAATAAGGGGTTGCACACAGAACAAGAAGAGGCACAATTGCAGAGTGCTAAAAAATAAGGAAGTACTTGGATAATATGCATGAGTTTAGAAAGATCGATGTTACGAAACTGTTTTTTGATAATAACTTTGGAGCACAAAAACTTCTGGCACAACAACTTAGGCAACAGAAAGTAGAGTTAGTTGTTGCCAAACTTAGGGAGCCTATAACAAGAAAAATAACCAGAAATCTTATAGGGGTATTAGATGTTTCAGAAATTTTATGGAAATTTGTATAAGGCAGAGAAGTAGGGAAATTAAGAAAAAACACAAGTGGAAATATTTATGGAAGACTTAAATATGCCAAGGTTAGATGTAGGTATAGATGAGGCTCAACAACTAACAGCTAAGATAGGAGAAGCTGAGATAATAATGGTGATGTATAACCGACCCACAGGAAAGCCTTCAGGAATAGATGGCGTTCCAGCAGAAGTTTAGAAACTAAGAGGGAAGAAAGTGATAATGACCTGGATGGTTTTCTTTAACAGTATTTTAATAGGAGAGGTAGCAGTAACATACTGGAAAAAGGCTGTGCAGTAGATGAAAAACCTAAAGCCAGTAAAGACCCATCTTATCTAGCTTCATATAGACCCATTTAAAATGCAAACCCTGATTATAAAGTGTTTATGCCTGTAATGGCTAAAAGAATGGCAAAAAGTGCTGCCAAAATTGATACATAGGGATCAGTGGGGTTTTGTGGTGGGAAGACAACATTTGACAATGTTAACAGAACAATGATGATCTAGAGGGAAGCAGAATGCAAGAAAATGCTACTGTTGTGGGTGGGTCTTGATGCAGAGAAAGCATTCAACAGAGTAAGCAGGGACTTTATGGGTAGAACAGTGGAAACATTTTGCTTTTCCTGAAACAATAGAATGGTTAATTAGGAGGATATATGAGGGATCGGAGGCAAAAATCAAAGTTGGAGGGTTTTACTCTGATAAGTTACATCTGAACAGAAGAACCAGGCAGGAGTGTCCTCTTTCCCCTTTGTTATTTGCATTACATCTATAACCATTGGCAAAAAAAATAACAGACTAAGAAATTCAAGGCTATAATTATTTGCAGATATTATTTTGTACCCAATGGAACCAGAAAATGACATCTCTGAGACAGTTCTGGGTTTTTTCTTGATACAAGATTAATGAAGATAAGACAAAGGCTATTGCTGAAAACTATGTACAAACATACAAATTGGTTCAGCAATTTCATATTTATAGGGGCTTGATAAAATGAAATATTTAGGAGTATGGATTGCAAAGGATTCTGTTATGACAGCTAAAGATTTGTGGAAAGAGACTAAACATAAGATAATAAAAAAAAACTGAGAAACTGGAAGCTGTTATCTATGGCTATAAAGATACAAGCAGTAAAAATGTTTTAGTCTCTTTAGTTTTATATATAGGTCAGGCATATTTTTATCAACCAGAGGAGAAGTCATGGATAGTAGTTAATAAAGGGTTCCTATCATGTCATCGAACTTTTACAAGTTTAAACCACATATGGACGAGACCATATGTTCGAATTTGTAAATGTTCAATTGTATGAATGGAAATCTCCATAGGCGGAGGTTTCCATTCACTTTAATGTGGTGCGATCTCGGAGTTGTTATATTTAAGTAGCGGGGGAGTGTAGGGTGAAGGGTGGCCTTCTCCCCTGCTTACAACAGTTTATTCTGTTGTCCATTGTGTTTTTTTATTTTTAGGTAGTCAAAGTTATGTAACTTCGAACATAATGGTTTAACCATTAGGTGTTTGAAGTTACATAACTTTGACTATGTGATATAGACCTATTAATAAAAGAGTTGATGGATTATATCTTGGAGGAGAAGAGGGCAAGAGTGAAGTGGGAAAAGTTGAGCCTCCCAACAGAACAAGGAGGTTTAGGATTACCTGATTTGGAGTGATATTTTAGAGCTACACAGTTAAGTCTCTTATATATAACACAAGTAGAAAGCTACAATTTCAAGTAGAAAAGGTGGACAATGAAGCAGGAGGGTAAGTCAAGAAATAAAGAAAAAGTTGTATTTCGATGCAAATCCTTAAGGTAAATAATGAAAGTCATACAGAGTATTATATTCATAAAGTAGCAGAAAGTATACTAAGTATACTAAGCACTATCACAAATAACAAGCTAAATATCTCAGCACATGTCGAAAAACTTAAAAAATAAGCAATTTATTGATGACCTAAAAAGTTTTATAGAGAATTGGGAAACAAGGTAAAAGGAATTGAAAAACTGCCAAAAAAGAAGAAATAGATAATTTTGGAGAAGTATTTATGAAGATCCCATGGAACATAAAAAGATGCTAAATGGATAGAAGAAGTAAAAGAAAGAATAAGAAGTTTAAAGGTACAGGATATAAATGGGATAAAGTAACAGCCATAGAGATTGAAATAAAGTTAAGAAAACCCTCTAATAGGAAAACCCCAGCCCAGATGCAGTACCTAACTTCTGGTTAATAGTATTAACATCTTTGCACAAAGATTTAGACATGAGTAAGAACTATTTATATCCACACCCTGAACAGACACCAACCTGGCTAACAACAGGAAAAACAATGCTCCTACTTAAGAGTGAACCTGCAAGCTATCGTAACAATTATAGACCAATAGCCTGCCATCTGACGACATATAAACTATACATGGAAACTGATGCAGACAGAGTTTATAGTCATTTAGAAGAAAACTCAATAATAGTGTGACAGCCATGCCCTGGCCCAGCAATCAAGGAGCCTCAATCCTCACTACTAACACCAGTGAGGGGCATCTCATATAGGAGGAAAGGATAACAAATACACATGGTAAAGTGGACTTTTTCTTAAAAGCACACAGAGATCACAGTCAGTCCAGAGCTGATCGTTCCCTTGTTCTCCAGGTCTCCAATAAGACTCCCCACTGGCACAGCTATAGGGTCCAGATCTCAGCCTAGTGGACAAGCTAAAACCTCCAGCACACTCTCTGTCCAACCAGTGCTTCATGTCCCAGCCCAAGTAGCTGACAAACACACACACACACACACACACACACACACACACACACACACACACACACACACACACACACACACACACACACACACACACACACACACATTTTGAGATGAGTTTATACAACCACACAGAGACTCCTGGGGAAGGCTGGCACAGGTTCTCCAGCTGTGCCCCTTACCCAGACTATATAGTAGAAATCACTGCCACTACCCAGATAATATTTATCAGCTACTCAAAGGCCCTTAAAAGGGTGTCCAATTATTACTGTGCAATATTATTATCCAATTGGTAGTATAACCCACGGCTATAGCTATTGGAGTGGCTTTGTACAATTTTACTCAAGGTGTGCAAGTACTCTAAAGAGCTTACATTATCTCTACAAAAACAGCCACAGTTTAAAATATTTAATAATAAAAGCCAAAACACAAGATAATACTTTTTACTACACAGTGCTAGTCAAGAGTTCAGAGATCACAGAGAAATACTTAAAATAATTCAGCAGTACAGTCCTAACATGACAAAAAACACTTAGTCTAATCTTTCTAGTTTCTAGCTATTTCTAAGAGAAAACACAAATATAACATAAACTTACATATAGAGCAAGACAGTGCTGAGTTGGATGGTCAAGACAAAAATGCTTAATGCTCTCTGATTCTTTCTGTTTTTAAAATTACATTCCTGGTTCACATTACATCATTATTCACACTTCCCTGGGTTCCCAGGCTAACAGAAACTGCATTTATATTCTTCAGCTCTGGGCAGAAACCAGAGCAATAAATGACATGTATGTATGTAAATTAAATTCTGGCCATTAAAACTATAGCAAGAATTCCTTCACCTATACAGGCTGGAGCCAACTTTAAAGATCAAAGACAGTCATAAAATGCTTGACTTAGCTTCCTTACAGCAGAGTGTACTGTTGTTACATTTTTTCCAGTTCCACATGTAACACTATTTTTACCGTTTAAGACAACATGCCTGTGGGTTACATTAATATTTACAGATGACAGTATTATCTATACAATTCTATCTGGCTAGGCTGGCAGCCTTCACATCCCCCCTCAGAGAACTCAAGCTAAATTTTCAAGTGACCCTCGAGAAATGCTGCTTGAGAGGGTTAGGTATATCTGAGTATACCTTAGCCCATTACCTGTCTTGAGAGCCATCTGCATTGGCATTGCTAATCCCACTGCGGTGCTGCACTGACATATCATATGCTTGCAACCCTAGGCTCTATCTTAGCAACTTGGCATTTTGCTGGCTGGCTCTGTTCTTCCTTGTCAGGTCTATGAGGGGAGCAGCTTTGGTACTATAACTGGGGACAAACTTTCTGTAGTATCCTGCTGTCCCTAAAAATGCCTTCACCTGCTTTTTAGTAACAGGTGCAGGCCATGCCTGAATGGCTTCAAATTTGGCAGATTCTGGCCTTATCTTACCACTCCCCAACTCTATGTCCTAGGTAGGAGACCTCTGTCATACCTACCTGACATTTGCTTGGTTTAATGTTCAATACTGCCCTCTGTAGTCTGCCCAGCACCTCCCTGACATGCTGAAAGTGCTCTGGCCAGGAATGGCTGTAGATGGCAATATCATCCAAGTAAGCAAGGGAAAACCCTCCTGCCCCTGCCAGGATATGATCTGCCAGCCTCTGGAAAGTTGCTGGGGCATTCTTCATCCCAAAGGAAATCTTTGTGAACTCATATAAGCCAAAATGAGTCACAAAGGCTGACTTATCTCTAGCACTGGGAGTCAAAGACACCTGCCAGTAACCCTTGGTAAGATCAATGGTTAGCCCCACCCAGCTGCTCTAGGGCCTCATCTGTCCTAGGCATGGGGTAAGCATCCGACTCTGTGTGACTATTTAATTTCCTGTAGTCCACACAGAACCTGGTGCTACCATCCTTCCTTGGCACCAGCATCACCAGGGAGGCCCAGGGGCTGTTGGACTCTTGAATCACCCCTAGTTCCAACATCTCCTGTACTTCCTCCCTCAGAGTCTGTTTGACTCTCTCAGGCACTCTATAAGGGGCCTGCCTAATAGGCCTTTGGGGTCCTGTGTCCTCCTGGTGCTGCCCCAGGTGGGTGCACCCTGGTTTCCCAGTGAACTTGTCCCCAAATTCCTGCAGCACTGCTCAGATTTCTTGAACCTGGGTAGGAGATAGCTGCTGGAACATTGCTACCCTTTCCACTGAGGTGTCAGCCTGAGCCTCACTGAGGAGATCAGTTCCCAGATCTCCCACACTCTCCTCCTGCAATCTACTGCAAACGCTCAGCACAGGGGCCTCCCTATCATGGTAAGGTTTCATTATGTTAACATGGTACAGTTTGTGCCCTGGCCTTCTGCCTAGCAATTCCACCATGTAGTTAACATCACTTACCTTTCTTACCACCTTGTAGGGTCCCTCCCAAGCTGCTTGCAGCTTGTTGTGTCTGACAGGAATGAGAACCATTACCTGCTGCCCCACAGCATACTCTCTAGCTTGAGCATTCCTGTCATACCACACCTTATTCTTTGTTGGGCTTCTGACAGGTTCTCCTGGGCCAAGCCCATGAGCTCCCTGAGCCTTTTCCTGAGGTTTAGGATGTATGCCACAACAGACTCCTTGTGAGACTCGCACTCACCTTCCCACGCATCTCAAATTAAATCTAGATGTCCCCTCACCCTATGCCCATACAGCAACTCAGACGGTGAAAAATCTGTGGATTCCTGGGGAACCTCTCTGTATGCAGATGGGGCAAATATTTGTCCCACTCCCTCTTAATCTGATCTGCAAATACCCATAGCATGGACTTTATTGTAGAGTTTAACCTCTCAATAAGACCATTAGTCTGGGGATAGTAGGGGGGGAGGTCTTCATGTGCTTCACCCCACAGGACTTCCACAGAAAAGCCAGCAGGTCTGACATGAAATTGGCACCTCTGTCAGTCAGTATTTCTTTTGGGAAACCTACCCTGCTGAAAATCTCTAACAAAGCATTTGCCACTTTTTCTGCCTCAATGGAGGACAAAGCCACTGCCTCAGGGTATTGTGTAGCATAATCCACTACCACTAGGATATACTTTTTCCCTGTGGAACTTGGGGTACTCAGAGGACCCGCAATATCCATAGCTACCCTCTGAAATGGCTCCTCAATCACAGGCAAAGGCATGAAAAGGAGCTCTCACCTTGTCTCCTGCCTTGCCTACCTTTTGGCACTGCTCACAGGTCCTGCAGTACCCTGTTACATCTCTGGAAATTCCAGCCCAATAGAAGTTCTACATAATACGCCTCTTTGTATATTTTATGCTATATGACCTGCATATGGAATATCATGGGCTATGGCTATAAGTGCCAGATGGTAGGCTCTAGGCACTACTGACTTCTGTACTCTCTCCCCTTCTAGCCCTCCCTCAGGGGTCCACTTTCTGGATAGTAACCCTTTGTCCCAGTATACAGATTCCCCCTTTCCTTGAGAATCTGGTGCCTCCCTAGCTATCTGCCTCAGGCCTTGCAATGTAGGTTCTGAGAGCTGAGCCTGTCTCAACTCTCTCCATGTAATCCTCCCCAGCTCCCCTTCCACAGGAAGTCTGGAATCCTCAGGCAGTGGTACCTCACTGTCAGCCTGGGTACTACTACTCACCTCTACCTTTGCAATCACTCTGTCCACGGGACCATCAGTACCCCTAAGCAGCTGTGGCTCACATTCAGTCTCACTGCTACAGGGTAGCTCCCTCCCTGAAGTAACCACCTCACCAGTCCTGGCTGCAAGTATGCAGTCTGTCTGGGTCTCCCCCAAGCTACCAGACCCACATGCTTGCCTCCTAGCCTGACTGCGTGTAACTGCATAAGCACATGGTACTGCCTAATCCAAATCCTTCCCTATCAGGACATCTGCAGGATGGTAGTTTGGTACCCCTGTTGTCTCAGGACAACCTACTATTGGCATTTTGTCTCTCCCACTTACTGTCTCCCTCACCTTTTGTTCCCCAACTTGCCTCTGTGGACACCTGTGTGCAACATGGCCCCAATGGTTGAATTCTAAATATTTAACCTTAGCTCCTGTACTTGTACCTGGACTAGTGGCTTCCCCTGCTACTGGCAAATTCTGTTGGGGCAGTCTGTGGTGCCCACCATCGGTTCCTTTAGACCCATGAGCAGTACTGGATGTCCTTTTCCTGGGCAGGGCTGCCCTGCTTGCCAGATATAGGTCTCCCTTCTTCCCCAAATCATCTGAAGTATCGCATTGTCTATCAGATCCTCATGTCCTCAGGCAAAGTGCTAAGGGCTTGTTCCCTCACCAAAATGTCTGCCAGCCCTTCAGAAGTGGTGACCTCACATCCACTCACCCACCTATGAAAATAAGTGCTCAGTTCAGCAACATATTCACACACACTTTCATCTGCCTTGCGTCTATGCTCACGAAACATTTTCCTATACGTTTCAGGTGTTAGCTTAAACAATTCTAACAAGTGATTTTTAACAGCAGTATAATCAAAACATGCAACATTAGACATTTTTGAGAAAACAGTTACAGCTTTACCATGGAGTAAGGGGGGTCAGGAACCATACCCAGAGCCTTTTGGCAACACCATACTGTTTGCATACCCTCTCAAACATATGAATGAAACTATCAAAATTATCCCCCTCTTTAAACTTTGGAAGAAATGTACTGACCTGTTGTGCTTCTGGGGTCCAGTTACTCCCTTCCCCATTACCTCTATGACTCTGGTGAAGAGTCATCATTTCCCTCTCTTGCTTCCTTTGCTGATCCTTTTCCTCGGCTTCCAGGCATAGCAGTTTCTCATTCTTCTCAGCCTGTAGACTCCTCAGTCTCTCAGGTGCTTCTATCTCCCAACACCTGGCATCCAACTCAAGTCTCTTTAGCTCCAGATGGATTTTTAAGTTTTCTGCAGAAAGGTTGAGCTGTTCATTCTCCGTGGGTATTATATCTCCACTGCCAGTCTGATTGTCCTCCTGGTACTGTTTTCTGATGCAGCTGTAACCAAGGCTGCAATCAGGTCTGCCTTAGTTAGGTTTCCATGAACCAGTCCCCTAGCCTGGCACATCTCAGCTAGCTGGCTCTTTGTCAGCTTTCCATACTCCTCTGCTGACATGCTGCCTGCTCACCCTGACTAACTAAGCTAACAAAAGAAATAAAACAATTGGGATCTGAACTCTGAGTATTCATTGTGTGGCTGCTTTAGAGTACAAAACACCCTCAAAGCTCACTGTACACAAGCTGCAGGAATTCACTCTACCCACACCACTACAAGCCAATTAGTCTTTTTCTTTCAGCTGCTCCCATTAGGGGTCACTACAGCAGATCATCAGTTTCCATTTCTTCCTCTCCTCTGCATCTTGCTCTGTCACGCCAACCACCTGCATGTCCTCTCTCACCACATTCATAAACCTTATCTTAGGTCTTCCTCTTTTCCTGTTACCTGGCAGCTTCATCCTTAGCATCTGTTTCCCAATATGCTCTGCATCCCTCCTCAGCACATGTTCAAACCAACACAATCTTGCCTCTCTGGCTTTGTCTCCAAACCTTCCAACCTGAGCTGACCCTCTAATATACTTATTACTAATCCTGTCCACCCTCATCACACTCACTGCAAATCTTAACATCTTTAACTCTGCCACGTCCAGCTCTGACTCCTGCCTTTTTGTCAATGCCACTGTCTCCAACCCATATAACATAGCTGGTCTCACTACTCTCTTGTAGACCTTCCCTTTCACTCTTACTGGTACTCATCTGTCACAAATCACTCCTGACACTCTTCTCCACCCAGTCCATCCTGCCTGTACTCTCTTCTTCACCTCTCTTCCACACTCACCATTACTCTGAACTGTTGATCTCAAGTATTTAAACTCATCCACCTTCACCACCTCTACTCCCTGCATCCTCACCATTCCTCTATCCTTCCTCTCATTCACATACATATATTCTGTCTTAGTCCTGCTGACCTTCATTCCTCTTCTCTCTAAAACATATCTCCACCTCTCCAGGGTCTCCTACTCTCACTCCGATCACAGTGTCATCTGCAAACATCATAGTCCACGGGGACTCCTGTCTGATCTCATCTGTTAACCTGTCCATTACCATTGCAAATAAGAAAGGGCTCAGAGCTGATCCTTGATGTAATCCCACCTCCACCTTAAACGCATCCATTACTCCCACTGCAGACCTCACCGCTGTCACACTACCTTCATACATATCCTGTACCACTCTTACATACTTCTCTGACACTCCCGACTTCCTCATACAATACCACAACTCCTCTCTAGGCAACCTGTCATATGCTTTCTCTAAGTCCACAAAGACACAATGCAACTCCTTCAGACCTTTTCTGTACTTCCCCATCAACACTCTCGGAGCAAAAATCACATCTGTAGTACTCTTTCCTGGCATGAAACCATACTGCTGATCACTAATCATCACCTCCCTTCTTAACCTAGCTTCCACTACTCTTTTCCATAACTTCATACTGTGACTGATCAATTTAATCCCTCTGTAGTTACTACAGCTCTGCACATCACCCTTATTCTTAAAAATCAGTACCAAAACACTTGTTCCTCCATTCCTCAGGCATTCCCTCACTTTCCAAGATTTCATTAAACAATCTAGTTATAAACTCCACTGCCAGTTCACCTATGCACCTCCATGCTTCCACAGGTATGTCATCTGGACCAACAGCCTTTCCATCCTTCATCCTCCTCATAGCTGTCCTTACTTCCTGCTTGCTAATCCATTGCACTTCCTGATTCACTATCACCACATCATCCAACTTTCTCTCTCTCATTCTCTTCATTCATCAGCCCCTCAAAGTACTCTTTCCATCTGCTCAACACACTCTCCTCGCTTCTGAGTACGTTTCCCTCATTATCCTTTATCACCCTTACATGCTGCACATCTTTACTTGCTCGGTCCCTCTGTCTAGCCAATTGTATTTGCCTCCAATTAATATGTGATGTGGATATCCCACCACTGCCAAACAATGAATATGAGACGCTTGTGGCCCAGCAATCAAGGAGCCTCAATCCTCACCACTAACACCACTGAGGGGTGTCTCATATAGGGGGAAAGGATAACAAATAGAAACAGTAAAGTGCAATTTCCCTTAAGAGCACACACAGATCACAGTCAATCCAGGGCTGGTTGCTACCTTGCTCACCAGGTCTTTAATAAAACTCCCCACTGGCACAGATATAGGGTCCAGATCTCAGCCTAGTGGGCAAGCTAATACCTCCAGCACCCTCTCTGTTCAAACAATGTTTTGTGTCCCTGCCCAAGTAGCTGACACACACACATGCACACACACTCACACACACACACACACACACACACACACACACACACACACACACACACACACACACACACACACACACACACACACACACACACACACACACACACACAAACACTTTGAGAAGAGTTTATACAACCACACAGACACTCCTGGGGAAGGCTGGCACAGGTTCTCCAGCTGTGCCCCTTTTACCCAGACTATACAGTAGAAATCACTGCCACCACCCAGCAAATATTTATCAGCTACTCAAAGGCTCTTAAAAGGATGTCCAATTATTACTGTGCAATATTATTATCCAATTGGTAGTATAGCCCATGGCTAAAGCTATTGGAGTGGATTTGTACAATTTTACCCAAGGTGTGCAAGTACTCTAAAGAGCTTAAATTATATGTACAAAAACAGCTACAGTTGAAAGGGTTTAAAAATATTTAATAATAAATAGTCAGAACACAAGACAATACTTTTTACCACACACTGCTAGTCAAAAGTTCAGAAATCACAGAGAAATACTTAACATAATTCAGCAGTACAGTTCTGACATCACAGAAAAACACTTAATTTAATCTTTCTAGTTTCTAGCTATTTCTAAGAGAAAACACAAATCTAAGATAAACTTACATATAGAGCAAGACAGTGCTGAGTTGGATGGTCAAGACAAAAATGCTTAATGCTCTCTGATTCTTTCTGTTTTTAAAAATCACATTCCTGGTTCACATTGCATCATTCTTTACACTTCCCTGGGTTCCCAGTCTAACAGAAAATACATTTACATTCTTCACCTCTGGGCAGAAACCACAGCGATAAAGGACATATATACATGCAAATTCTGGCCATTAAAACAATAGCAAGAATTTCTTCACCTAGACTGGCTGGAGCCAACTTTAAAGATCAAAGGCAGTCATAAAATGCTTGAGTTAGCTTCCTTACAGCAGAGTGCACTGTTGTTACATTTTTTCCAATTCCACATGTAACACTATTTTTGCCATTTAAGACAACAAGCCTGTGGTTTACATTAATATTTACAGATGACAGAATTATCTATAAAATTCTATCTGGCTAGGCTGGCAGCCTTCACATATAGCAGTAGAACAAAAGGACACTAAAAGAAAGTCATATGGAACAAAGGATCATTTGTTGTTAAATAAAGTAATAGTGGAGTGCTGTAAAAAGGGGAAGAATCTAAGTATGGCATGGATTGACTACAAAAAAAAATTTGATAGTATCCCACAATCATGGATAAAAGAATGCTTAAATATGTACAGTGGCAGGCCATTTTGCAATTAAGCCATGATAAAGGACAAATGTTTATCCCAGGGATAAAAATTCAAAGGGAGATACTCCAGGGTGACTCTGTCACCACTACTATTCTGCCTTGTCCTTAACTGATTAAGCTGTCTACTTGACAGCTTAGGCTATGGCTATAATTTGCCTCCTAGAAAACAACAAAGTGTAAAGACTTCTCATCCTCTTTGTCAATGATTTAAAACCATATAGCTCATCAGATGAGGAACTGAAAACACAACTGCAAGTTGTAAAAACTTTTTCAGATGATATAAGAATGTCATTTTGTTTTTAAAATCTTCTTCAGATGGTATAAGAATGCCATTTTGTCTTGACAAATGTGCTAAAGCAACCTTTAAAGCAGAAAAGCTGCAACACCAGGAAACATCAGTTTGGGACACAAATGTGACATAAAAGAACTTGAGCAAGAAGGAGTGTATAAATATTAGGTAATGGATGAAGGATCAACAACAAAACATGAACAAATCATAGGATCATAGGATCATAGGGATTACTACGCTAATGGCCCTGGAGTTCTTACAAGCCTAGCCATTAGTTTATCCCAAAAAAAGAAACCTCAGTCAGCACCTGTCACCCCTGTCACTGAGGGACAAAGGTGGAATCCCTGGGACAAATAGTATGGTTTCCCATACACTCATCAAGGTTGCATTTGAATAAGGTCAGTGAGCTACTCTGTTTGACATGTATCGGAAGTCTATTCCGGAGAGGGGGCAGCCTCTGGGAGACAAAATTATCTCTCCAGCAGGTTTTGTTAATGTCACATATTAGATTTAGGCCTACTGAGTATGTAAATTGCAATGAGTTAGACTTACGGCTATGGAGCATCTTCAGTAGGGCAGGGTCTGACATTGCCTTGTAGGTGAGACACAGATCCCTCTGAGCAATCTGTACGATACCGAGTAGAGTGATAGTGATTTAAGCCTGCCCACATAGGATAGGTGTTGGAGGCCATTGATTCTCTTTGTGAGGTGTTTCTGTGGCCTTTCCAGTTGGTGCAGCTGTTTGGAGAGGTACATACCAAATGGGGCATTATACTCAATTATAGGTCTAATAAGGGAGGTAATAACCTCATTTTTCTGGATGCAATCCCTTTACTTATGAGATGAACCAAATAAAAGGCTTTTCTGACCACTGCCACTACATGATGGTTGAATGTGAGATTGTTGTCAACCTGAGTACCCAGGTATCTCATCACAGGTTGTGTGCTTAGGGAGTTGTCGTTGATGTGGTGACCAGTAGGGGCTGTGTTATTGCCTAATGGTATGATAATACATTTTTTGCATTTATCTTAAGGCCATGACTTTGGCACCAGTCATTTGTAGCTGTGAGACCCTCTTGCAGTATGTTAACATCAATTGCATACAGAATCGGGCTAGGCTTATAATTGCCTCAGGGCAGATAGCCTAGCATGAACCTATGAACCTATGAACCTATAATGACAGCACCCAACTTACAGTCATCTGCAAACTTGGTCAGCCACAGGCCCTTTGTCTTTGCCTGGACCTCTGAGACGTATTTTCCAAACAGTAGGGGCACATAGTAAGGAATACTTTAGAAAACTTAAATTAATCCTGAAAACAGCATTGACATCTAGAAACAAAATCCAAGCTATAAACTAATTTGCTCTTCTTGTACTAACTTATAGTTTTGGAGTGAATGACTGGCCCGAAAACTTGTTGGATAGATTACATAGGAAAACAAGAAGGATGCTTCATGCTCACCAAATGATTTATAAAAATCAGTGCATACCAAGATTATATATTCCCTTTTCCAAAGGAGAGATGGGCCTCCTTGAAATTGATTGCATATATAGATCTGCAATCGTGGGACTGCACACATATCTGCTGACCTCACAAGACCCAAACATAGTGAAAGTTTTGAAACATGAGGAAACTAAATCTAAGACAATTTCTGTGCTTAATTTAGCAGAAGCATATTGGCATCAAGCAGGAATGGGAATAAAACCAGAAGCAGATAAAAATTAGGCAGCAACTGGATGTGCCAAAAAACAAAAGAAAGAATATAAGGTGATGGACCAGATGAGACGACAAGAAATGTGGAAAATGCATAAATATTGTTGCAAGTATAGATAACTTCTGGAAGAACCTCATGTTGATCATGAATAAAAGCAGGAATGGTTAAGATTCAAAGCAAGAGATGAAAGGTTACTATCAATGGCCCAAGATAGTGGGCTACATACACACTGGTTTACAAAGTCCATTGAACATGTGGGAGAAATAGACAAATGTAGGTTTTGTAAAATTGAATTGGAAACAGTTGAACACCTCATTGCTGTCTGTGACATACTAATGGCAGAAGGACTGTATACTAAAAGGCATAATAGTGTGGTAAGACTGTTACACTGGGGAATGTGCAAACATTATGGTACTGAAGTGGCTGAAAAACATTGGAAACATAAGCCACAAAGCATCATAAAAAATGATGAAGTTTACATCACATTGCATCACCCATTACCAACAGTTCAAAAGCTAGATGCTAGAAAACTGGATATAGTAGTCCATGAAAAGAAGACAAAAACAGCACTGATCATTGAAATTGCCACATCCAGTGACTACAGTGTCTTGTGTACAGAGAGACACAAAGTCATAAAATATCAGGATCTGCAGGCAGAAATGAGAGTAATGTGGAAGAAAGATACCCAGACAGTTCCAATAGTAGTAGGAGCGATAGGTCTTATAAAAAAAATCTACAATTGTACTTAGATATGTTACCAATACATGTAACACCATACAAATTGCAGAAGGAGTCATTACTGGACACATTATGGGTGCTGCAAAGAGCACTTCTGGCTGACATCAATGATTGAAGCAATACTAATTTCATGAACTTTAATCATACTTTGACTTAGGAATGTGGTCCATTCCCTTCATGGTAGTAGTAACCCCAAGGGCTTGGAGAAATTAAAAAAAGAGAAAAGAAGTATTATATTCATAAAGTAGCAAATCTTTTATAAGTGTATCACTTGATTGTTTGTCTTTTTATTGGATAATTAATGATAGTTACTAATTGTTTATAATATATAATGGTTTTAGTTTTGTGTGTGTGTTATCTCCTGGGAGGCTTGTAAGCCGAGGCGCTAGAGTTCTGAGTTTTTGCTTATTAAACCTATTTTGTACTGGCTATTCATTGTAGATTTTTTATTGTTTTTTTTTTGTGGTTCCTGGATTGGGAACAAATAATTTGAGAGGGAAATGGAATAGAATGTGAAGAGGCCAATAAAACATATGGACTGCAAGCTAGAGATTGCCTTCACTATCACTGATTGATATTAGAGTACAGATAAAGAGAAAGGGATAGTGGAATCTTAAATTAAAGTCCTACACTGACTGAGTTTTTAGTTGAATCTAGAACCAAACTACTTTTGAAAAATGGATAATCAGTAGGGCATATAAAATATTGCACAATAACAATAGAAATCAATCAGAGCAGGTCAGAAAACATTGGTAAGAGAGATTAGGTAAGCAATTCCCAGAGAAACAATGGGATGACATATGCATTGCTCTGAAATATGCAACAAAATCTAGAAGATTTAGGATTTTTGCCTAGAAGTGTTTGCACAGGTTCTTTTATACCTCAAGCAGACCCGAAAGAACTTCCCTTCAGGTAGATGGCAAATGTTGGAAGTGTAATGGGAAAGAAAGAGATACCTGGGACCATATGTGCTGGGAGTGCAATGAGTTGGCAAACTTAAAAAATTCCCTACAGAGTACTCTGTCAGCAATACTGGGCAAGCAAATGAGTGTAACTAAGGAAAATATTTTTTGTGCTGGAATACAGGATCTAAATTGTCCTTGTTAAGTTTATGTCTGGTGGCTGCAGAAAAAGCAATTAGTACAAAATGAAAATCACAGTCTAAACCAACCATACTTGAAGTTGTGAATACTGGAACAGAGATAAAAGAATGGGAAGTGGGATGTTTATAAAAGGGTAGGAGTAAATTACGTAGAAAAACATAGGAATTGTGAGAACAATAGATACAGAAACATGTTTTAGAGGAGGAACTAGGTTTAAGAGAAGGCAGAAATTGAGCAATTTGTGAGATATTGGTATGATTGTATTGTATAGAACAATATATGGGATGCATAATGTTCATACATTTGTCAATATGGTTTGTTTACTTTTATATAAATATAATTTAACCTATGACACAAGTGGCAATTCAATAAAGGTGTTTAAAAAATAAGAAAAACTATTTACAGATCTTAATGTAAAACGTTGGTACACTGTTATTAACCTCTGCCTTCAAATGTCACAGTAGGTTTGTATGGTGCCTCCACAGGTCAGAGTCATGCTGTCTGTACCACTTATCAGAGCATTAAGCTTCTAAAGGGATAGCCAGAGAGTACTACAATTAACTGGTGCCCGATGACCTTTGAACATGGTGGTCTACCACTAGAGAAATCATGTAAAAACAAAGTTTCAGTTCATATAATGCTAAATTTCAAAAATACTCAAGACTACAAACTGGTGCTATTCAACTTTGTATTCAGATGAGATAAGCTGAAGATATGATGAAGTCAGCTGTAAGACAAAAGCTCTTATCTCATCTGAATAAAAAGTTGAACACCACCAGATTTTAGTCTGAATTATTTCTGAAACTTAGCATTATGGGAGCAGAAACTTTGTTTATGGGATTTTTAGTGGTATACTTCCATATCCACTGGTCACCTAGCATAAGTTAATTGTAGGAGTCTCTGGCTATTCCCTTTAGAAGTTTTATTTTCATCACCCCCCCCCCCCCCCCGAGTCTGGAAATTGGTCAGATTAGCAACAGGCTTCATTTTCAAAGTGAGTCCTTTGAGCTTTGTTTCCCTTACTAGAGCAGGGGGTACCACTGACATCACTCACTTCCAAAGGAAGCTTGTTATAGGTATCTGGCTTATGTCATCACAATGGCTACACATGTGTTCCTGTTAGTCCCTGTGCAGCAGATACAAAGAGATCCTAGGCTCCTGGCTGTATGAGGCAAGTGGCCACTGAGCCCAACAACTGGAAAGGCCATGTCAAGTCTATAGGTCTTTATGAGGAATGAAATTGCAGCTCCATGCAGACAGCCACACATTATGGACATATATTTTTGGGCAGTGTCAGGACACTAGTGATAACATCTCTAGTGCAGATCATAGTGCTAGAGGCTTCCCAGTCTCCAGGAATGAATACAGTGAGTGTGTACTTGTCTCACTAGCTCAGGGACAGGCAGGAAAGCGAATGGCAATGCTGCCTGGTTGTGATATCACAATGTCTTATGGCGGTGGTTCAGAGACAGTCATGTGGTGTTACCTCATTACCATGATATCTGCACTATGAGGCCCATTATACTGCAGTGCACAGCATGCTTACTACCTTGCAGGAGACCAAAAAAGATGAGCAAGTCAAGAAGAGGTATTCAGTGGGCAAGACTTTTTTTGTGATAAGGTATAGTGAAAGAAGATAACACAAGTGACAATGTCCCCCTGCACTGCGCTGAGCACCCATGGTGTAGGGCAGCATCAGGGACAGACAGTAAAGAGTAAGGAAAAGGCTGTTTACAGTTCATCTGGTGGGCAAAACCCACCGTGATAGAGAACATAGCACAATGGCATGACAGGTGAATGTCTCTGGGGGAGGGGCACTCTGTGGCCTGTGTGCACAGACTGCAAGACATGTTATAGAGGAAGCACTGGCCTCTGTACTTATGTCTACACATAACCATGCATAGAGAGATGAGAAGCACATAGGAAGCACTAGCCTCTGTACTAATGTCAATACACAACCAGGTATAGTGAGGTGAGAAGCACAGGGATGACCACAGAATAACTGACCCTCAGCATAGTGTTGCAAGAATCTCTTTATTTTACACTGATCACAACAGATCATTTGCAGTCACAGCTCTTGTAGATAGCACTGACATGTCTGTTGGTAGTTCCAGTATGGGACAAGGGGTGAATGATCAGAGTGCAATAGCAGAGGTAGGAGGCATTGCTGAGGCATGTACACATTGACCCATATGTGCAATCTACACGTCTACAGATCCTGTCATGAGTGTGGGAGAATGATGATGGCTGGAAAAATTCACTACTCATGAGATTAAAGTTATACTGCAATCTCTTCACACACGTGTCATGTGTATCTTGGAAAATGAAAAAAAAAAAAAGAAAGCTTTATGTGACCAGGAGTGGTAGGAAGTACTCCAGGACATCAGTGCTGAGAGTAGCCATAATCATATAGTAGTTCATGTGCATTGCAGAGTAACTAATATCACAATGTATGCCAAACCCAAGGCACAAGACATCACAAAACACAAGTCCACTATAACAGGTGGACCATCAATGGTCATGGATGACATCCATTGATTGTCTTCCAACATCAAAAGCCATGTTAGCATTCTCTACATACTCCTGAAGTACTACACCATTCATCAAGAAGAAGACGTCCAACCCTGACACTATAAGGACACATGGTACTCCTAGAAATATTCATGACATGGTAACTGCACTCCAACACAAGAGAATACAGTTACTGGTTCTTTCCAACCTGAGTGGCTACTGCATTCACTTCCTGTGATGCTTATTCATATGATACTATTACTGTCTGCTGTCACTGTGGCTCACTCCATCTGTGCAAATGTTGATAACTGCTCTTTGCCTACCCATTTTGACTGTGTGGGTAAGGTAATATCTGATGTACTACATGTCCTTAAGTGCACTGCTATGCATAGCCTGGGTGCAATAATGCATGTACCAAGTTTGTTTTATTGTCCGTATCATGGCTCATAACTTTGAACCAGCTACTGCCTCTTTACCAGTGGGTCATTGTATTACTCCTGTATTTGCCTTGCATGATGGTACTGCTACAGCAAGTTCTATTGATGACTCCAACCTCTTCCACTTTGCAACAGGTCTGATAGGCAGTATTGCAATGTTCTGAAATTTCAGGTGCGTCCATATTACCATAATGTGTAACATGGTGCACACCATGAATAACGACTGCAGGTCTCAGGTGAATTCTGTGCATACTAACAGATGTATCCAAGCAATAGAAGCATACCTTCAGGAATCTGAATATGTTTGACAACTTTATGTCTTAACAAATGTGATGTATTATAGGTCATCTCAGCCATGAGCTGGCAGTCACAGATAGAAGTCATTTTCTATGTTTTCAAGGTGTATCTAACATCAGTGAACACTATTTCAAGTGTCTTGTTGTCTACTTAAATAGAAACAGAATGTAGGAGACTATATAACTGGCAATGTATGTACTCACCAACTAGATTTCCTAGGGAAAGTCACTTCATAGAAAATGCTGATAAGATATGGAAACCATTGGCACTGCCTGGGTAGTACACAGACCCATGCTTCATATACATCTGTGTGTGTGTGTGTGTGTGTGTGTGTGTGTGTGTGTGTGTGTGTGTGTGTGTGTGTGTGTGTGTGTGTGTATGTCTAGATAAATATATGTATATAAATATATATCTATCTCTCTCTATCTCTTTCTCTCTCTCTCTCTCTATATATATATATATATATATATATATATATACACACACACACACACACACACACACACACACACACACACACACATATATATATATATATATATGTCTAAATAGATAAATACACACACACACACACACACACACATATATATATATATATATATATATATATGTGTGTGTGTGTGTGTGTGTACACACAGACACACACAATGTGCCTTGCATACCACCTGGCAGCTGATGGATCGTAGCCTGATACTATGTAGCACAGGCAGGGCTTTATGGCAACTTAGGTACAATCAATTGCTCTGAGAACCTCAGGATATTCAGCTTTGTTGCAAAATGCCGACACAGTGGTGTCAGTTCTGCTGTCTATGAAAATTGCATAAGATCGTCTACATGCTGCAACACATGTAAAGGAAATTTTGTATGATCCATAAGTCTGGCCACGTGAAACTCATAACTTATCCCCTGTAAGACACTTAATGGACCCTGAAGTAAGTATGGTCAGTACTATAGAAACCTTTTTATTGACCTGTATAGGAAGTCAGTGGATGCCCCCTTGATTCCATATGTGGTTGGCACATATCTATTTACTCTTGCTTCATGTATCTGTTTACATGGTATTGCTCAACAAAGTCCTAGTCCTGGAGATGATGGTAAGTTGGCAATTAGTGAATACATCTGTGTTGTGGAGGGCAATGGACCACAGCACCATGGACACTGGCTATGGGAGTAGCCACTAACACTAACTTCTCAGCTAAGGCTGTTGCTATCCACAGAATGACTAAAGCTCATGTGCACTGACAGCAATCCTAGTAGTCATAAAATCAATGCACTTATATGTCTCTGAATTGCTTTGCCATGTTGGAATTCTTCACCTTGTGCAACACTGGAAGAGAAGGAATATGTCTTGTATTAAAGTGATTAAGGTCAAGCCAATCTGTTTTACCAGTGAAATAATTTTGATATGACTTGTGTCTGAAATCTTACACAAACATTTTATCTAGTTTTGATCTATGGTGTACAAAATCAAATCATCATCATCATCAACCCCCTTATTCCCATTTTCTACAAGGGGTTAGGATGTAGTGTCAATTGTCACCATCTTTCTCAATGCAATGCTACTCTACTACCTTCTTCGACTGTCATGGCTGTCTGTCACAGGTCTTCTCTCACAAAATCCCTCCACCTCTTTGCTAGATGCCCTAGCTTCCACTTGTATTCTTCCTGTCTCTCCCATATTGTCTTCACTAGATTGACTTCTGCTTTCCTACATGTGCCCAAACCATTGTAATCTGCTCTCAATGACCTTCTCTACAACTGGAGCTACTATAGCCTGCTCTAATGTCATAATTTCTTCATCTATCTCACCTTGTGTATTCTAGCACCTGTCTCAGGCACTTTATCTCCATTATCTCTAGCTTCCTCAACAGCTCTGCCTTCACTGCCCAGGTTTCTGTGCCATACAGTACTACTGGTCACACCACTGTTTTGTACACCTTTCTTTTCAGCTTGTCAAACATTCTTCTGTGATACACTAGCTCTGACACCCTGTGCCAGTTGGCTGCAGCCCTTCTGATTCTAGGTTTGACCTCCTCATTTAGACTTTCCTTCCCCACAACCGCCCTTCCCAGGTATTTCAAGTTGTTAACCTGTTCTTATATTTTCCCTTCTATCTCAATTCTCAGCTTTTTCTGATTTACCCCATTTGCTGTCATTACAACTGTCTTATCTGTACTCAGGTTTATCCCATGTGCCTTCAGTTTGGCAATCCATTCCATTAGCCTTTACTGAAGTCTTCTTCAGAGTCTGCCTGCAAAGCCATGTCACCTGTATGCAACAACTTTGTTGATCTGTTCCTTCCTACCTATTTGCTAATGTAGTCCATCAGCAGGATGAACAGCGGGGGGTTCAGAGCTGAACTTTGATGCCCACCCACTCCCACTGGAAACCGCTCTGTGAGTCTGTACAGTGTTCGTACTTATGCCATTGGGTCCTTGTACATAGACTCCAGTAATTCTGCTAATGTTTCTGAGACTTCAAACCATCACAGACCTGCCCAAATCAGCTTTCTTGAGACCTTGTCACATGCTTTCTCCAAGTCTAGGAATGCCCGGTTAGACTCTTTTCTCATCTTTACCTTCTTCTCAATTATCATCTCTCTGCAAAGATTGGGTCACCTGTGCTGCATCCTGATCTGAATGCAAATTGCTCACCCCCATGTTACTTTCCACTATTCTGCTTATTTGTTTATCAATGACCCTGTCCAAAACTTTCATGCAGTGTGAAAGGAGTCAGATATCTCTATACTGTCACAGTTGTGAACGTCCCCTTTGTTCCTGTACACTGGCACTTGTATGCTTATTCTTCAATCATCTGTGATACCCCTTTCTCTTCATACTACTATGAGTATCTTCAGGAACCATTTCTCCCCTAAATCCAACATCTTGATCATATCTGCTGTGACCTCATCTGAGCCTGTTGTTTTCTCTGACTTCATTTTCCTAAGTGCTGTTCTTATTTCTTCTAGGGTGGGCTCCTCTTCTTCTTTCATAGTAGACTGTGTCTGGGGTAGTAGAGCTTCTGTGCAGTTTTCTTCAGTACTCCTTCCATCTGCCTTTGATGTCCTGGGGACTGGTTAACAGATTATTCTATCCCTTATGAAAGGTGTCTGATGACTGCCTTCTTTATCTTTCTGTCTTGCAATCTGATAGTGTTTCTTTGAGTCATCTACTGAGTCACTTTCCAGAAGCTGGTACAGTGCCTCTAATGCCTTGTGCTTTGCTATTGCAACTGCTCTTTTAGTTTGTTTGTTAACCAACCAGTATTCCTTCTTAGCTTGATCCACCTTTTTTATCTCACATTTTTTTCTGCATTCTGTTTTTCTTTTGATGACTTCCTGGACTTCTATAGTCCACCAGTAGCTTTCTTTATGTACCTTATTTCCATACCTGGCTCAGCCACACATCTGTTAAATAGTCCTCACACACTCTGTTTTGAGGCCCTGCCATTCTTATTCATCTCTGTTTAATTCATTTTCTTCCTGAGGTGCTAGAACCCTGAATATTTGCTGTCTCTCCAGTCAACTTACAGGTCTTCGGCCTAGTTTCTGTTGATCTTAAAGACTTCTCTGATCTCCACTTGCAACTGATTGTGACAACCAGTGGTTTAGTTTGTGGGTTGACTGTTTCACTGGGGATGACTTTGCAATAACTGATTCTACCCCAGTGTCCTTTCTTTATTAGGGTTAATTCTGTCTGAGTTGCATTGTGACCACTCTTATGTGACCTTGTGACTGTTTCTCTTGCTGAACCATGTGCTGGCCACCAACAATGATCAACACCAACTCATGTTGTCCTGATTTATCTAGTACCTCCTGCAACTGTTGCTTGAATGCACTCCTTTCCTTACTATTACAACCCTGCTGTGGGGCATAGGCTGAGATTATGAATACACCTGTATCCTTACAATGGAATCCAATTGCCACGAGTCTGTCACTAATTCTAATGACATCCCTCACTGTCTTCTGAAGCCTGTCTTTTACCACAATTCCCATACCATTTCTAGCCTGCCCTCTTCCTGCGTGGTAGACTCTGGATCTCAAGCCAAGTGTATTTGCTACAGCCTCCTTCTTACCAACATGTCATCCATTTCCAAGCTTGGTTCTATCTGTGAAACTATATTAAGTGACCAATCCTTAGTTTACATTAGACAGGTTGATTGGTTTTATGTGCAGCTTTTGCTCGACAGAGCTATTTCAGGTAACTCAAATGGGACAACTAGACCCCAGCCGACCAGTAGCTTATTGTTCCTGGACTGCTGGTCTTTATGTCAGGCACACACTGGTCAATAGGGGCACACAGACTACATCAAAAGCCTTGGACAATTGCAAATGATAACAATGCCATATTGTCATTGTCTAAGGCATCACAGACAGTTTGAAAATTTAACCAAAAGGGTATGATTGCCATAAGAAGGTTAGAACTCATGTTGGCTTTCTTACAGAAGATTGCCCTAACTTAAACAATTGCTAACCTGCAAATAGATGAGCCTTTCAATTTTTTTGAGAAGGGGAGGGGGCAAGGAAATGTTATGAAAATCCTTAACTACCTCATGTTTCTCTTTCTTAGAAACAGGTATAATGTTATAAAAGTTAAAGTTAGCAGGATAACACTTCTGAAGAATGGAGGAATTGAAAATGTTTAGAAGCAGTCTGATGAGACAAAAATGATGATATAATCTAATTAATCTACTATCAAATGTAGCAGTGTCCCAATATGGAGGGTTTAAGTGGGTCAGTATATTCAGATAAAATATTGATATCATGTTCTTCTTCTTTTTCTTTCGGCTGTTTCCTTTAGGGGTCACCACAGTGGATCATCTGTTTCCATTTCTTCCTGTCCTCTGCATCTTGCTCTGTCACAACAACCACATGCATATCCTCTCTCACCACATCCATAAACCTTATCTTAGGCCTTCATCTTTTCCTCTTACCTTGTAGCTCCATCCTTAGCATCCTTTTCCCAATATACCGAGCATTGCTCCCCAGCACATGTCCAAACCAACGTAATCTCGCCTCTATGGCTCTAATAGTATTAATTCAAAACCAGATTTCTTTAAAGGAATTTTCAGTTGCATGGCTAAAATGTGACACTGATGTTGCACTCATAACTTGGAAAAGTAAAGTGCAAATGCAGAAAAAAGTAATGAAACTCAAAAATCTCCACAAGAGAATTAGGTGTTTTTTTCCTGGAGACATGTCCTTTCATTCATGATTTGGGGGATTGAGACCCACACCTCTGCTACTTATATATATTAACTTCAAGATCACCATACCTTAGTGAAAGGGGATTCTTCCAATATAGTGCAATGTCAGCATTAGTATATATTTAATTAATCTCTGTTTTGTGTTTGCACTTACATGTGCTGAACATTTGAGTGTTGAACTTCAGCTTTGTTCTCAAAATATTCATGATACCCATCCCCCTCTGCTGATTCAGTAAAAGCTCGTTTATGAATTATCAGGCAAGTTCCACAGAGCATGTCATATATTTTTTTTCACCCTGATGCTGTATATTGTTGATAGTGCTTTATCAGAATACGTTTTCTTGTGCATGGCAAACTGTCTTGTGGATAACTAAACTAATTCCTATTGTCTTGAAAATGACCTTCTGTTTCTTTAGTACTTGCAAACTTGCCTGTACAACTTATAAGGCACAGATCAGCTTGTCTCACCTTTTGATTAAACTATATTTATATTTAATTAAACTGATGATCTCACCAGTTATACAGTGTTTACAATTTGAAAGTCTTTTACAAAATTTGAAGAGACAGCATATCATTACTATACTTTACACACTTTGTAAAAAAAGTAGCTCTTCTTAGTGACCGATTATACTAATTTGGTTTACGTTTTTTTTTCTCTTAAATTTTCAGAATATGTTTAGGCTTCTAAGGGCACATGCAGATTATTAAGACTACAAATGATTTTATTATTGTTTTATTTTATATAGTTTAATGAAGATGGCTTATTTTTTAGTGCTCAACAGTGAGCCTTTTCTCAAACCAAAGAAAAATCCCTGGATGTCACACAGATATCAAAACATAATCTGGGTTTCTCCACAGAGAAGAAAAAAAAGATATACCCTGTACCATATAGGATTATAGGATCATAAAAGGTTAATAGGCTATTGACATGGAGGTCGTTTCAGGTCTAGCTATTTCATCCCAATGTAATGCCATAGACACTTGAGTCAATACCCAGAACTGTATTTATTAATGACTGCCCATGTCCTGGAGGGGTGTGGGCACTAACCCCAGTAAGAATTTTCAGTGACCCATCCCTTCATCCAGGTTCCTTTTGAAAAGTGTCATAGAGGTGATCTGCTTCACATGAATTGGCAGCCTGTTCCAAAGAAATGGCAGTAGCTGGCAGATAAATCTGTCTCTCCAGCATGTCCTATTCAAGTCACAGGCCATATTTAGGTCTCTGGAACGGGTAGCTCTCGTCCTGTTTGATTTACAGATATGCAGCAAATTCATTAGGACTGAGTAGGAGATTGCTCTGTAAGCTAGACATAAGTCTCCCGTAAGAAGTCTATACAATGCTGAGTATAGTGACAGGGCTTCACTCGTTCTGTTAGTTAGTTAGTTAGCTATTTAGTTAGTTAGTTAGTTAGTTAGTTAGTTAGTTAGTTAGTTAGTTAGTTAGTTAGAAACCTCTGAGGTATCTCCAGTTGCTACAGGTGCTTTGTATGGTACATGTCAAAAGGGGTGTTATACTCAATTATGGCCTGATTGGAGTATAGATGGGTTATAACCTCCTTTGCTCTAGAGGTGATGCCTTTGCTAATCAAGTGTGCTATGTAGAAAGGCTTACTTACTACAGTAGACACATAGTGGTCAAAGTTAATTTTGCAGTCTGCTTATGATCCCAAATTTCTTACCACTTCATAGGTACAGAGGGAATTGTTGTTAATTTGATAGTATGAAGGGACATTGTTTTTACCGAAGGGAATGATGATACATTTTTTTGCATTCAGTTTGAGACCATGACTAATACACGAGTTGTCAGTCTATGTAAGACCCTCCTGAAGTATACTGACACCATTTGGGGATTCAATAATTGTTCCAGTTTCAGTCATCTGCAAACTTGGTCAGCTGCAGCCCCTTAATTTTGGCCTGAACTTCTGGAAAGTATATACCAAACAGTAAGGGGTCCAGCACTGACCCTTGTGGCACCCCACTGGTGACAGGTCTGCCGGTTGATGTGAAGTCACCCACTTTGATACTGTGTGACTGGTTTGTGAGCCAGTTGGCAACCCATCTTACAACAAAGGAGTTTACATTCAGTTTGTTAAGTTTACTGGTAATGCCTGAGTGTGGTATTGTGTCAAAGGCCTTTGCCAAGTCGAAGTATGCTGTGTGCACAGATTTGCCCTTGCAATGGCCCTGGTCAGATTTTTGAAGAAATCTAACAGGTTTAACAGGCAGGATATGCCCTTGATGAAGCCAAATTGGGTCCGAGCTAGGGTTTGGAGGTAACCTTTGTCTTGATTTATGAGGTCCATGATGATACGTTACATGTCTTTACAGATGAGGCTGGTCAGACATACGGGTCTATAATTCCATGGATCTGTGCTAAGCCACCTTTCTGCAAGAACAAAGCCAGTGGTTAGCCTGTGATTGAATGGGGTACTTAATGGTGATGCTAACTGATGTTTTAGTTTGTTTAGAAGACAGCCTGGGATGCCGTCTGGTCCCATAGAGGATGTTTTTTGCCTTAATAAAAGGCTTTAATGATCTGCTTTTCAGATATATAGGGTGGGGGAGAAGTTGGGAGCAAGGTTTTTAATAGGTTTGGAGGGGATAAGGAAGTAAAATGTTTGCCAAATCTGTCTGCTAGCAGGTTTGTTATCCCTGCAAGATCAGTGTGTATGATACCGTTAGTCACTAGTTTGGCATATGCTTGGGTCCTACATTTTAAGCTACATACGTAGCTGTAAAAGGCTTTATGATTATTCTTGGCTGTGATTGTAAAGTTTTTCCTCAAAGTTTCCCTTAGAGGATTCAGCATGTTGTTTTATTTGCCTGCTGTGGCTGAGTGGGGTGCTTTTCTGTTGTTTGGATCTCAGCTTAGTTTTCTTAGACAATGACTTTTTTGCATTTGTTGCAAAATTTGTTGATGCTGGATGTTCACCAGGGTGGCTTTTTTACTTGGGACTCTGGCTTTGATTCTCTCTAGAACAGCCAAGTCTATACACGTATACAACTGATTGTACAGGGTTTTAATTTAAGCTTAAGTCTAGTTACCACTTCCAGCTGGGGGTGGGGCTTGGAATGCATTTATACCTTCACCTAGGAGGGTATAGTTTGCTTTAGTGAAGTTCTTTAGTCTGACTTCACCCTTTGTGAGTTCTGGTGTTATTGCCAGTTCAAAAGCATCTGATTTGTGGTCAGATTTAACTAATGAGGGTCCGAAAGTTGTAGTGGTGCATCTATTTGTCATGTTAGTGAGGACAAGATCTAGTATGTTTATTCCTCTTGTTGGGGTTTGAACAATTTGTTACAGGGTATTTAAGTTAACAAAGTCAGAGAACCTTTGTGCTAGTGAGTTAGGGCTAGACTAGGTTTCCCAGTTGATGGTGAAATAATTGAAATGCCCCGTGTCTCTCTTTATATAGTCTAGTGAGGTACATCTCAGGTCATTCACGCCAACATGAACTATGACAGAGTCATAATGGTACTTCTTACTGAGAGACCTGACTGCATGCATGATTTGCCGAATCCCAGCACCGGACAAGCAGCTGACTATGACTTTCTCCTTGCCCACCCTGTTGAGTGTAACATCCATGTGTCTCACTATTGTGCCTCCAATGATAAGAACACTTGGTTTTTTAGTATTACACCTTATGGGCTTGGTGGGTGAGACACTGGTTTTGCTATGTGTCATGGGTGCTGTGGAGACTGTGTTAGCTGTAGCAAACTTGTATTTTGGAGGTCTCTGGTGTTTCGTTCATTTTTTTGAGAGAACCTCCATGTATCTGGATTTATGCGTTTGATGTGTACTATGTGTATGAGTAGTGGTATGTGTTTGAGTAATGGTACTATGTGAATATGTAGTGGTGGGTGAGTTGACAACCTTTTCCATGTTACAGTTTTTAGTGAGATAGAGCATGGATTCTAGATTTTTGGTGTAAATACATCTCTTGCACTCTGTACTAGACTGTGTTATTAGTAGAGGGCTGTCTGTGTACATGAGGCAATTGCTACATTGCTTCAAGGGTCCCAAGTCAACAAGGTTGGCAGGAGAAACAAGGGTAGGCCAACTATCCATAATGCTAGGTTGAAGGCTGTTGTCACTAGGGGTAGCTTTTCAGAAACAATCACGGAGGAGCTTGGTGAATGGATATTTCTGTCTGGGTTTTAAGGGAAAATTTGTTGAATTTAATAGTCTGGCTTTGACATACAATTATGTGAAAGTACGTGGTACTGCACGAAGAGCAAACAAGCAGAAATCTGCTCAGATGCAGGGCCTAAATACCAGAAACTAAAAGTTAAAAAAAAACTCTAACAAAATTAAAAAGGAATGAGGATGCTTATTCCAAGATCTTGACCAGCCTCCGTTTACCAGTCAGGTGCCAGTCAAACACAATTTTCTCACAAAAGTACAGATATGCCCCTTCCAATCCAAGATGGCCTGGAAAACATGCTCTGAACAAGCAAACCACTACAAACAGTTCCAGAAGCAGCAGGCCTGGATATGGACTGTGCTACAGCTATTAGCTACCCTAGTTTTAGTGGGAAACACTAGAGAATATTTAATACAGAAGAAATATAGCAGAGAGACATTGAAAAAATGTTTAAAACAGCAGAAAATCAGCCAGGAAGCACTAAACAATGATATAAACAGTTAACAGATCAGTTAATTAAGTACTGCTTGGTGGGGAAACCAGAGTAAGCAGAACAGATAGCTTTAAAACAGCGAAAAATATCAAGAAATATTTAACAGTGGAAACAACAAGAAAGCTTGCTAAACAGTGAAAATAGAAATAAAATTCAATTTTGCAAGCACAGTGTAGCAGACAATTGCAGTATAACAGTGTAGTTTAGTACACAGTAAATAAATGCAGTATAAACCTATAAAATAATTGAAAATATGGTTAAAAATATTTAGCAGAATATTAGATGGGGAAACCCACACCGAACTCATGGACAGAAGCTATAGTTGCAGTAATACCAAAGAAAGGGAAAGCTCTGTTAGCACCTTCTTCCTACAGACTCATTTCAGTTTTGAATCATGATTATAAATGCTTTATTTTTTTCCCCCACAGGTTTGTTAGTGTTGACAATCCATATCACTGTCCAATCACTATGTCTTTTTACTATATAACATTTTGGTAACCTGCATCAACAAACACTTGATAAAATACAAGCTTTATCATTAAAAAGAGAGATGAAATAGATTTAATAATCATGAGCAAACAGTTATCTGGAGTCATAAGTGTTGGAAGAACAAAAAAAAATAATTATTTCCCTTACATGTATGGCTAAAGAACAGAATTAATTCTGGATCTATATGTGGACTGAGGTATTCATTTTAATATAGTAGCAGATTTTGAACTCAGAGGGGAAACTTGAGATTTCTAGCAGCATTACTTCATCTAGTAAATTTGTTAACTGGGTAAGGGTCAGGCCTTCCAACTTCGTCCACAAGATTGTAATACACTTCTTAGCAAGTAACATGACCAAAGTTAAGAATAGACGTTTACGTCTCAGAAGAGCACTCTGTTCCTGCCAATTGAGAAGCATAAGTGAGGGGGGAAGCTGTATATGTTCCCACACAAGTTCAGTCAGAAGAGTTTGAATTTTTTGATTTTAAAATCATTCAGCTTAGGACAAGAATAAAAAATATGCACCCAATCTCCTCTACCTTAAGCATCTCCAGCCATTAGAATTGGTGTTAGGGAACATTCTGCCTAGCCCTAATAAAGTCTAAAAATATTTATGAAAGCAGTTCCAACCAAAAATCTTGAAGTTTCTAATTTGAGTGACTTTACTTAACTGAGAAAGATAACAAATCCAATGTCTCTCGGGAATTTGCATTGAGAGTAGCCTCTCCCATTCATTATTATAGTTGAAAGCCAATTTCTGTTTCAATGTACTTCAGTTCATTATTGCACCACATATACGCCCTACCTGGTGAGCATTGTTAATAATCAACAATGTCCTCAAAGTATTATCAGACATGCTCCTTTCTTTTATAAAACCACAGTGATCTTAGTGAACCAACAAGGGCACACAGTGGGCCACTCTCTTGGCTATGATAGACATCAAAACTTTATAATCATGGTTAAGGACTGAAATAGGTGGATAGGAAACCAGATTAACTGGATGTTTGCCCTCCGTCAAAAAAAAAAAAAAAACAGTGACTACTGCTTGTTTCCATGAGCCAGATGAATCCACCCCTGTAGAATTTGGTTCATCAAGCCTACCCAAGCTTTTTCTAATTCCTGACCCAGCAATGTCCAAGCCTCCAATGGGTTGCCATCAAGCCCTGGAGACCTTCTTCTTTGCTGAGATTTTAGTGCTATCCCTAGTTCTTCCTTTGACATATGAGAGCTTATTTAGTGTATATGTCCAGGATTAATCTTGGGTAAATTAATACTCATAAGATAGTGTTGTATGTCTCTGAACTGAGTTCCCTCATATTGATATGGAGCATACAAGTCCACATAATATTTTCACATCACGCTTAAGATCCCCAAAGGTGTTATTTGCCAGCTACCACCCTCATTGTGTCTCATCTTAATAATCATACACCCCACCCTCTGCTGTCTACGTTTCAAGACCAGATAGAGTAAAGTCCTTGTATTATTATTTGAAAAATGAAAAGTATTTAGGGCTTGTTTTTTTCTAAAAAGCAACTGATCTATTTATCCTTGGAGCTGTCTTCTTAAGGCCTTATCTCTCTTCCTCTCTGTTTTCTTTAGATAAAGGAGCAAGGGATTGCTGTAAGTGCCTCAATTCCTATAAAACACTTTTGTATACAAGATTGTCCCCTGCTTTATTATCCCTAAAATATTTCTGGAGAAAGTGTTAAACCATTTCTTTAAAATTGTCCCAGCTTTGAGGGCTCAATGTTTGAGAATCCTGCAGGACATCTCTCAGTTGTTTAACTAATTCTTGCCTGAAGCTAATGTTGTCTGACATATGTGTAGTGAATCTCCACTGTTTATATCCAGATTCATGCCAGTCAAAGGAGATTCTACAGTACAGTATGGTATGGTCTGAAAAAGGTTGTGGGGTCAACAAATACTGCCTCAAGGACATGCTGTCATTCTTTAAAAATAGCAATTTTGTCTTTCCCAGACCACTGTTGGTGTCTTCCTGAAAAGAAAGTAAAACCCAAATCATCCATCCTTGGGTTGCAATAAATCCATGCATCCACTAGCCCCATTTGTTCAAAAAATCTTCTTTATGTATTTACCTTGAGTAGTTAAGTGCAGTTGCTTAGAGCCCCAATACTTCAGATGATGGAGAACACAGTACATTACAGTCACCCAGAATTAAAGTAGTAGCTTCTGCAAAATCCACAATAGTAGCTAATATTGTTTTCAGTTCCACAACTTGTATTCCTGATGGCAAATATAACATGACCAAAGTAAGCAACTCTCTACTCTTACATCCTTCTATAACTGCAAACTGCCAAACCTGTCACTAATTTGAGACTCAATAACAAAGTTAACACTTCTAGTGAGCAAGACAGTTACTGCCCTTATATGCCCGCTGGGATAGGCAGAATGCTCATCCAGTATAAAGCCTGCCCTTTGCTCTACTTCATCTAAGTGGGTTTCCTGTAAGGCCATAACATCTGGACTACCGTAAAGGCCCTCTCCCTTTTAATGGGGTTTCATAGGCTATTAGCATTCCATGAGAGGAGAGAGCAACCCAAACCTGCTGCTCAAGTAATCATCATGTATTATTATCCCTTCCCTGTAGAATCTCACCCTAGTCTCTCTATGTAGCCACCATTCCAATCCTATGGTGCTCTGACAGAAACATTGAGCCATCTGGAATTGTCCATTTGGTCCACACTTGTATATAACATCTAGTAAAAGTCTACGTCCTCCAGATATTATTAAATATAATAACAAATGAAACTGATAAACTAGAAATACTGAAAAAAAGAAGAAGAAGAAAAAAAAAATATATATATATATATATATAAATATATATATATATATATATATACATTATTGCCAAAACTTCCAATGAGGGAGCACAGGCTCCTTTCTGACAATAACCCATGCATGTCACTGCATCTCAGTCCAAGAGAACTATGTTATCTCATACGCATCAGAGACATAGAATGGCCTGCTCAACACTTCCTTGTGGCTTCATTTTGCATATTAAGTATTAATCATGTCTTGTCCTTTCAAACTATATAAACAAACCCCTGCTTTATTTAACTTTGGACAATAAACAATCCCCCTCAACCCCACAGTCATTACTGTGGACTAGATTGCTCATCCCAACATAGAAGTGTAAAAGTCGCACAGATGTTCAAGGAATTATTAACCTTTTACTAACGATGCATGAGCCCTTTAACTCACAGTTTCTCTTAAGGTGGCACAATCAGATAACAATGCAGCCTTTCTCTTAATATACATTGGAGTTTGAAAATGGGGAAAGATGTCATTTCTTTCTCACATTTGAATTGATTCCCTCCCTTGCTGATTCACAGATGAACTTCTCTCCCCAGCATTTTTTTTGCTGGATTTGACTGGCCAGCTGTTTGACTTGATGACTGTCTTAACTCCTTTCTCACTTCTGGATCTGTGAATGTTTTCATCATGCCTGGATAAGGGATTTTAATGAGGCAGAGTAAAGGTATTTATACTTTATGTTTAAAGCTCTATATACCTTCATAACAGGTACAAAACTTGTCTACTGTCTCCTAATTGTTAACAAATAATCCTGTTCTGCTAATACTCTCCTTTCTGCACAAAAGCACTTGCTATTAAGTTTCCAAGGCTGTGAATGATTCCTTCTTTAAGTACATATGTCTCAAATCTTACTATAATATGTCCTGATTGGCCATCTGTAGCTTCCATGGTATAATATAAGCCATCTCTATCAGAATATCAGTTGCAGTCAACCTTGTCCATTTAGCCAACATTGTTAGAAAAAAACAGCGTAGCTCCACTTTTCCCTCTGCCTGGGAACTCCAATTAACCTGATATTCATTCTATGAGGCCTAACATGTTCTATAAGTCTTACTTTTAGATAACCCTGCCTTGTTTGGAAGCTTCCATAACAGTGGTTAATTCTTCCCCCTCTTCTCTAGCTGTTGTAAGGCATCTGACTGGGCATTGAGGGTGAATGCTATCTCTTGAAAGTTTACTCAGTTTGAATCATTTCCCTTGTATCTCCTATCTCCCTTAAAATAGAAGCCAGAGATACTGTGGATTCAGTATCATGAGGAATGGCATTGTAATTTGTGTCTTGGGGTCTGCCATTTTCTCAGCAGTCATCTCCGATGATACCCAATCCTGATTCAATATTGCTACCTTCCTATTGTGTTTTGCCCCTTTTTCGTCATTAAAACACTTCAGAAATAGATAGAAGAGTGTCTGCAAGAGAAAAAGTTAGATCAATGATACCAGAGAGAGTAAGGGTTTAGAGAGGGACAGGGCAGGATGGCCTTCTGTACCCATTGTTATTTGCTCTCTTTATAGAACCGCTGGTGGAGACATTTAGGAACTCAGACATTTAGAAACTCAGATATTAAAGAATATGAGTGGAGACAACTTTGACTACCCACAAGGAAGATCTAGAGAAGATATGGAAGATATTAGAGGATATTAGAAGACTATGGAAAAATCTCAGGATACAAAGTGAATAGGGATAAAACCAAAGTAGTGATAGTCACAGGGAAAGAAATAGACAAAGATGGACAAGACAGTGAAGAGATTTGGGGAGAAGCAGATAAAATACTAGGGCATATGGACAGCAAGTACATATTAAGAATCTCTAAAGTAGTATATGAAAAGTGTGGTCCAAAATAAGGGAATAGCTGGTGAGCTGGAAAGCAATAAAAATGGAAGAAGATCAGACTTTTATTTATTTATCTGTTGTTGACCAACTCGGTCCCATTAGGCTAGAAGCCTACTTTCAAGAGAGACAATATATGGCACTTATACTCCTAGGGGAAATCTGGCTATGGCATTAAAGTACTTTCTCTAGTCTGTTCAATAGGTGTTATGAGATATTTTACATCCACCAGAGCTACTATCAACTCAGGTTGATGGAGGCTTGGTTTAACATCTCATTCAAAGGACAGCACACTCAGGAGTACATCACCCCTCTTATGCTGTACTATGTCAGGAATCCATCTTCTTGGTGTGGGGACAGAACCCAGAGCCTACTGCACCAAAGGCAAATGTGCAACCTGTTTATGCCACTGACACAGTGCAAAGAGTACTGCGGATGTCATCATGCTTCAGTCTGACTATGCAGGAAAGGCATTCTAGGCACTCCCAAGTGAAGAACTATTGAAAAGAGTGAAACAAATATGTAAGGAATTAATTTGGGAGGTAGAACACCCCAGAGTAGCCTGGCACAAACTGGTAGATACACTTGAAAATGGAGGACTGGATGTTCCAGATTTACTGACTAATCTGCAGGCATATTTAGTGTTGAATTTTGTAAGGCTTATAGTGCAGACTGGAAACAAATCATGAGAGATGGGGAAGAGGGCTGGAGAAGAAGCGATGACATAATGCAGGTATTACTAGAGACATTGGCAAGACAAATGCAACTAGTCTGGACAAGAGAAGCTCAGAGATTATTTTTCAGGAGATGGAGGGGACCCGCAATAGAAAAAACAGAGTTACCCAGTGGGGGATAGGGGACAAATTTTCACTGCACTCAGAAGAATGTGATATGGAGATGACATGCAAAACAAAACAGAGGGAATAAACTTAAATCATGGAAAGAAATAAAATAGGAGTTTCAACTGGAAAATGGGCTTGAATGGGAATATCAGAAGGTCAAAAGTAGGTGAAGCAGGATTAGTCCAAGAGATAGAGATGAGAAGAATGGAGAGATGAAGGACTGTAGAACTGTTTACAGTAGTGAAGAACTGGGTAAGAAGGGATAATAAGCAGGAAAAAGAAAAGCAAAACAGGCAATGGGAGATGAAATTACATACCCAAACGGGAAAAGCTAATAAGGCTTCCAAGATATAGTACTATAGCCCGAGAATTTAGAATTTTTGCATAGAAATGTTTTCATAGATATTTTTGCACCTCAGCACAATTAACTAAGATGCATGCAGAGAAAGTAAATTTGTTGGAGATGTGAGGAAGGAATGAGCACATGGTGACAAATATTTCACACCTGCAAGATCCTGGAAGGATTTAGGCGAGATTAGTTAAAGACAGCTAGCCAGAGGTGGGGGAAGTACCCCAAAAACTATTCACATTAAGATGCAAGGATAAAGTCCCAAAAGGGAATGAAGAATACGATTAGCAACGATATTAGGAAAAAAAGGGATTATGAAGAAATGGAAGTAAAGAAAACCCCACCCCCATACGGGACAACAGACATGTTATACATTAAGCCTCATATTTTTGTGATGGTCTACATCTGCATTGAAGAGAGCCAATTCATTAAATACTAATTTTAATTTTTCCATGGAAATCTTTTAAATTTCATTGAGGGTTAAAGCAGGGGACACGCATAAACATCCTGCAAATCATGGCCTGTCTAGAGAAGACATCAGAGCAATATCAGCAGTGGAAATGAGATCAGTAGACTACAAGTGAGCAAGGTGATAAAAATCAAAGGTAATAGATACAAGGAAGAGGTAACAAGAAGCAAGTTAAAAAAAACATCAGCGGTAATGATTACCATATATTATAGTTGCACAAAAGGATAGCTGAACTAATGTCTTTGAATGAATGGCAGTGCACTGATATTATGACTGTAGTATAAACATGGAATACAACAACCATGACAGGAATAGAAACATAGGTGAATAAGTTGTATTTTTGAGACACAAGGTGGATATAATATAATGGTGTGCAGTTCACTATGTAAAAGAAGTAATTGATACAGCAAGCAAGGAGGAGAGGACGCATTGTGTATCATACTGGAGACTGCAGATGACAATACAATCTGCTCAGTATTGTATAAAGAACCCCTACTTTTAAGGAGAGAGAGAGAGAGAGAGAGACAGGATTCATGAAATGATAGAAGCACTCCTAGCTCAGCAGACAAAGGGAAGGTATTGGTGATGGCTGATGTTGATATATCAGATGTTATTACGATAACCTGGCTGTAGACATTTCTAAGAACAAAATGATTCCTGATGCTTTGCACAGACAGCTAGTACTAGAAGGTACTCAGAAAGGAGCAGAATTAGGTGCAGTGTTCTGCAAATGAGTGGGGAAAAAGAATCTCACATTTTGATGTGGCTAGACAGTTGAAACAAGCAATAAGCAGACAGCACAATTTGCAGTCGGCTTAACGGTTCTGTCCACAATATCAGATGCAATGGTTGTGGACTTCTACCTGCTGACAAAATTAGGACAGCTCCTCAAGAAAAAAAAAATAAAAACAAAAAAGCATTAGGACAGTGTGGTAAAATAGTAGATATATTTCAGCACTGAAGTAGCATAGATCTATATCAAACAAATATATATAATTCCATAACAGGAAGATGAACCACATGTTCTACATTTTGCATCTGAGTGTGTGACCTAGTCAAGTGCAAAAAATAGGCCAGGGGTGGAGCCTAGATGGCCAACTGAGAGCAGTGAATTTTGAGACCTCCATAAACTAGTATAGTAATATAGGAACATTTTATTATTTTCAAGTTTAAAACATCAGAAATATATAGATAAACTACTAAACTACATAAATATCTATTTTGGTGGAGATATACAATTTTCTTGTCAAGTAACTTGGAGATATATTAAGTCACTGAATATGAACAGCTCAAGAAACTCTCATCCAGATGCTGCTTTGAAAAAAAGAGCTGCAATTGATGACATCTACCTTACAGGAACTATCTTTGAAGATGGATGACTTTAAAAATGACTTAGAAAACCTCAAATTAAATTCTCAAAAACAGACCGATACTCTTAAGGTACTATTACAGCAACACCATACAAAAATAACAAATATAGAGACTTTTCTAAATGACATTGAAGGGAGACTCAAAGAGGAAGAATTCCAAAAAGAATTTCTGCTTAAACAGAATAAATGGTTGCTTAACAAAATAGGTGACTTAGAAAACAGGGAAAAGAAAAACAACATAAGGATATTTGGTCTGCCTGAAAACACTGAATAAAACATTATTTCATTCTTAACCTGGATTCCTGAATTTTTAGACTTGAAAGAGGGACTTTCATTTGGAATTGAAATTGCGCATAGAACACTGAGGAAACCTGCTTCTAACTCAACAAATACTCCACCTAGATCCATAGTTATAAAATGTCTTTCATTTCTGGACAAGGAACTAATATTAAAATCTGCTTGGAGAAAATCACCCTTAAAATACAATCAAAGCCTGATAAGGGTTGACAATGATTATTCTTCCAGAATACTAGAACAAGGAAAAAAGTCTGGTCAATAATAAAACTGTTGAAACAAAACAACATTAAAGCACAGCTGGCCTTTCCAGCCAAGATAAAAATACTTTTTACCAATGAGATGAGAACCTTTAATGACTTAGAAGAAGCTACTATATTCATCAAAAACAACAACATAGTTTCTATCCCAGAAGAAATGGAATGGGTGGCCCCTACTCTTAAAAGAATAAAAGAAACAAATCCTTGGACTGATGCTAGAAAGAAGAAACAAAAAACTGATTCCAAGATCTCTGTCCCAAAAAAATAACTAAATCTCTGAAAGTATCAACTGATGTGGTACATGACTTGTCATCTGCTTTTATTTAAAAAAAAAAGAAGGGTTTCTTAAACAACTGAGAAACAGTAATGATTTATTCAGAATGTTCAAAGAGTCCAATAATTCTTCACAAACGAAGGTAGGTCAAGATGGGTTACTATTTACATTATATATAAGCCAAACAAAGCAACATATAATACAAACATAGAAGTTTCTATTCCCCTACTTGAACTCAATGAACACTTATATTGTTCATTTTTCATTGATTTTACTTATAATAATTTAAGTAATTAACTAATTCAAAAAGGTACCATTTATCAGAGTTCAGACTCAAATGTAACAAATTAACATCATATAGAATAGCAGTAACAGTAGTGTTTTGAAAAGAAAATGCTGTCATGGAGACTAATGCTTTCTTCAGTTAAAGTGTGATTTAGAAATGTCATGTATATCCTGGTTAAATAATAGTAGCAAGCTCTTAGTACAAATGTCATCATTATTCTGTCTAAATATAGTTGATGTTAATTATGGCAGGTATCACTGCAATGAGTGCTGTTTGATCAATTCTGATATGGTGTGCGTGGATGCAGCTGTGTCTGTTAGCAGGTACAGATGCCATTATTATTCTGTCTAAACATGGCTAGTGTTGGTTATGGCAGGTATCATAGCTTTGAGTGCTGTTTGATTAATCCTGACATAGTGTGTGTGGATGCAGCTGTGTCTGGAAGCTGTTCTATGTTGCTGTTTTCATCTGC